>NC_065527.1:11718556-11957527 GCF_006386435.1 Epinephelus moara
GGCTAAACGGGACAGTGATAGGGCTCGAGCCCAAATGCGTGTAAACCTCCGTCAGGCATTCACCAAGTGGAGAGAGCTGAGAGATTTGAAAGGTTTTAAAACTGATCCCGAGTTGGCCCTTTTCCTAATCGACAGGTATGTAATTTTTGTTTTTATTTAGAGAATATACCGCAACTTGTTAGATGTTGTTTCACTTCAATATGTGACAACATGGAAGTTATAAGCAAGCTAAATGTAACGTTAGCTGATGTGAATCGCTTTTGTCTCGTAACGTTACAACAAACACCACAAAATTATCTGTGATTGTGACCATGAACACAAATACACAGCAGGCAGTTGTCCTCAGTTTATAAGAAATTCAGAGCTACACCAGAACATTTATGATTTTCCTCTCGCTCTCCAAAACAAATGCAATGCATGCGGTAATTGCCAGTTGCAGTCGAGATTTTACGACACCAGGCTGTGGGTGTCATACCACTTCGACCAAAGGGGGGCACTATAATCAACGAAAATGTAAAGTTCCGCACAGCTGCTTTAAGAAACCCAGTGAACAGAAATGTGCAGCTCCACACTCCTCCTCTTCTCTGCTCTTTACACAGCGCAGCCCCAAACTGTATGTAATTTTTACTTAAATTAATTATCAGAGACGCAACTTGGGAGACGTAAATTTAATTTCAGGTTGAGTTCTGGTTTAAAAAGACGCGCAAGAGTGGTAAAACAATTGGGTGTCTGTCTCTGCTCGCCCCGTTCAGTTGGTCAACCCAAATCTGGCAGACAGATGGAAGAAGATGGTGTGGTTTTATGCCAGACGAGCTTAGTTGTTGTTAAGCTTTATTGAGATGTTTCAATACTGGTTTAAGTTCACGACAGTGACAAACAATGCCGAGGCTTTGGGCAAACACTATTGTTACCTGGCTGTACATGAAGGCAGGTCGGGGAGATGTGATGCTGCTCTGTTGGGCGTTCGATTTGTGGGCAGCTGCCACCAGGGAAGGTGAGGAGGAAGGAACCAGAGCTCGACTCAAATGCTGTTGTAAGGCACACAACACACTCTTAACTAAGAATAGATGCCACGGGCCAAATTTACAAACTAAAATATTAAATAATTTTTAAAAAAGTCTTGCAAAAAGGGCACTTATCTAGACCTGAGGGCAAAAGGGCAAGTGCTCTAGCATCACCTGCAGTCTATGTGTGCATGTGTCTGAATAGTGGTTCAGATGTTTAAGTCAGTGATCAACAAACTGACATTGCCACCCCAGTGCTATGCTTCTAGCTTGAAAAGGCTTGAGCTTCTCACATCGTAGAAGAATCAAATCACTTTTTATATGATTGCATAATGATCATTTTGGCTTCTACAAATGCAACACACATGAAGTTTCAAACTCTGGATTAAGTATGTCATGCTACCAGTTGCCTCTGTGAGTGGTCCTCAGTGCAATTTCGAAAACAATGGGTTCCCATAACACGCAGAAGATGGGGCAGCAGGTATAATCGCTGTAGTATGAGCTTCTTACTGTGAGAAGTGAATCAGATTCTTCATTGGCATTATTTGCTACACATAAAAGTACACTGTGATACCCTGTGACTTTATTCAGCGAGCTGCGCTCTGCGGAACAGTAGGCGACACCTCATTGTTCCACTTCTCTTTTCCTGCATTTTATCATCTGTTATTCATTTTTAATTTGCCTTTCATGCAAACCACATTTAGAACACTGATTAGTTTAAAAAGCAATTGTTTCTTTCTGATCCGGGCAGTGCAACTAATATAATTTTAAGATGAGGATAATGAGGAGATGAGCATCTTTATGAGCATGTTGATTTCAAAGCATTAGCTCTTACAACTATGTGCTGGTTTAAATAAATGTCAGGGAAGATTTTCATTTACAAAAAAATGTTTTTTGTGATCAACAGGGACACTCTTACAACATTTTGTAGTATTTCTGTTTGGAAATGCACATAACCCACTGAGTTAATTGAAGAGAAAGAAAAAACATTTTGGTGAATGGGCTGTCCACTTGACAGCTTAAATGAACACCATAATCACTTCTATTCAAAATACATCCTATTCCAGGGAGCAAGAGAAGCACCAGGTACTTTAATGTGTGTTTGCAGGCTGAACAAATGTGTGAAGAGTTCTGTCTCATTTTCTGGAGAGCAGTTTTGAAAAAGGATGTTTGGCATTTTTCTTTTTTTTGGAAAGTACTGTTTGGTCTTTTATAAAACAGCACATGGACTAAATTGGAACAGTTTGAAAAATTGTTTGAATGACGAGGTTGTCTCAGAGTGTTGTCACCACATCAGGCTGTTGGATGCTGCTGAATATCTCCTCCATGCAGCACCAATTATGCTGACCAGGAGTTTCACATTAAAATTTAAGTCGGCAGAATCATTTTGGAACATCCTGCTCAACATAAGCAATTTATAAAATAATGGGTTGTCATCAATGTACGACTCAAGGACAACGGCAGCATCAGTTATGGAGCAGCACAGGTCCTCTTGTATGGATCATTCGCTGCATTTCATTTTCTGACATCAGGGTTTTTGGCTGGTTAAAGCAAACTGTGGCGTTATAAGTGGCCTGTTAAATGAGCTAATCTGATTCGCGGGAGTTCTGTAACAGCCTATTGTACATGCAAACTCTACAGACCTGCTGGGAGCCCAAATGTTGCATCAACCCGCTGGGCTCGATCTCATAGAGAAGTGCTTAATTGGTTCCTCTAGTGCCATTTCTGCGCTGGAAGAGTGGGACACTCCTCTTTGGTTTTGCCTTTAAAAAGAACCTGATGATCATCTTGGTGTGGCAGAGGCAGGACGGCGTCCCTGCTGACATTGGCAGGGAAAGCTTGAACAGCTGGCTGGTGTGCAGAGATAGGCAGAAAAAAATGTAGCGCTTGATTCCAGAATATGTCATCCTAATGGTACAGTTATTAAAGAGTTATGTATTATTGTCACATTTATTGGCTACTCCTCATTCCTTACTATTGCTTACATTCTTTAAGTGATTATAGTGCAAGTAACTGCTGTATAAAAGCTTCTTGTCCATTGTCTATGAGCAGTGTTCACAAATATGGACATGGCAACATGTGTACATGTATAAACGACCCATGGATTGGTGGCCCAGTGCCCAAAAGTATAGAGGCCCCTTAGCCTTCATCTACAAAATATCACATACTGACCAGGAGGAAACGACCACAGAAATACGCCAAATTAGCTGACAGAGCTACATAGAGACCGCACAGAGGCACAAAACAACTACAAAGACACACTAACAATCACACAGAGACACAAAACCACTAAAAGATGCATAATGACTACAAAGAGACGTGAAGCTCCCAAAAAAGGGGCAAGACCACCACAAAGTCTGTGTGTCCTGCTCCTGTGTAGGAGAGGTGGTGGTGCCCTGAGAGCCATTGTCTCAATCCACTCATGGAAATTAGCCTGTCCACGAAAATCTAAGTAAAAATGAATAACATGTTGAACACCCTCATGTGTAGTATTCTAAAGTTTTAAGGATTTATGTAAGGTGTGATGACAGTATTCACATGTTCCTTTTAATAACTGTTAAAATATCTATATGATTCACCCCCCAGATAAAGGTCTCATTATTATCTAAACTCTGGACCCCACATCGGTAACTGTAACTGAAGCCCTTCAGCACAACGACACTGACACTAGATTGCTGTGATGCCCATGATGCCCGGAGGCTCAGGCAGACAGAGAAGCAGCAGCGGCAGCATTAAGCCCGCAGTAGAGATCACATTAGTGGCAACTGTTCAAGGTTGATACTGACTCTGCTATAGTGGAGAACGGACCGCAGGCCTTTGAGCTTATACAGCTCTACAGGTGCAGGTTCACATTTTAGGGTTGAAGAGCTTATACTTACTATTGTTGAGTGCAAACTTTACCTTTGCCATTTTATATTTTGGATAACAAAGGTATTTGAAAACAAGCTTATGACTGCCAAACCTACAGTCTTTGATACTGGACATTAACTGAACGCATTGGAGAGGTTTTAGGTCTTTGAAGCATTGGTTCCCAACTGGTGGGTGAGGGTCCAAAAGTGGGTTGAAGGTCCATTCTGAGTGTTGCCACAAGTGATTTGCAAATGTGTCAAGTTTGTAAAAAACACATCTTTTTGAAGTACAGTGAATTTCCAGCACATTTGACGTTTTGTGTCATGGACTTTCCATGTCCACATACGACCTGCAAGGTACCCTGGGTGCGATGGTTGTTGATGATCTAAGACACTATCTCAAGTTCTCTTCTTTCAAGATACCCACTACTACGATCTACTAAGATACACACTACGTTGGTACAGTACTGCAAATTGACGTTTCTTTTCCTTCAACAACAAACGCACATGGTTGGGTTTAGGTAACAAAAACACGTGGTTAGTTTTAGGCAAAAAGAACAGGGTTTGGCTTTAGAATCTCATGGGACACGAACACTGCTCCCTCAGGTGAAAGTTGGTGGCATTTGAACCCATCCACCACCCCTCCTGCCTGCCCTGCACGGACTTTCGCCACCTTAACTTTGGTCCTTGTCCCGCCGCGTTTCCCCCTCACACTGCTGGGCGCCATTAAACAACAAAGGCAACCGGTCATGTCTATTGCCAACATTCAAGGACGCCTTTTTTCGTTGGTCACTGCCCAAGCGTCGGATTTCGACGACTTCGAAGTGAGACAGGGCTCTTAATTTTGAAGTACCATATCCTGCTGTAGATTGAGAGACGGCAAACTAACTCGATGACATGGGCCAATGGAAGTATGACGCTGAATATATTTAACTGTTTGGACCTTGAACTTATGACTAAGGAGAAATGTGGACCCTGTGGCTGGACCAGTTGGGAACCACTGCTTTAAAGATGGTGGAATAATGGCATCCTGAGCAGAGAATAAGTCACCTCTGTGTGTGTTGTAATCCGAGGTTCTCTGTTATTTGTTGTGGTAGACAATCCGGAGGTGTGTACATATTAGTGTAGGTGGGTCCATGTGTGTATCCCACTTGCTTGCTAATCGCCACCACTCTACACCAAGCTCATATGGCGGTTCGACTGATGGCGCCGTCCCAACCCTCTGTGGTTAAACAGAGTCGTTGCGAAAGCGTAACGCCCACCTTCTGGTTCCACCTACATGAACAGTGTTAGCTCTGTCAGCACTGAGCACTGTTAGCTGCTAGCTGGTGACTCAGCCACCTCCATGTTGAGAGCCATGTGCAAACAATCCCTGCTCAGACGCTATGCTCTGAATGTCGCATACAGCACCTTTAACTCTGTGTGTACGGCTGTGCACAGGTATTGCAGCACTGATATGGTAAAATGGTTGGTGTTTACATGACATCTTTGCCCTTGTCCTTGTGGTTGCCCTTGCCTTGGTTAACAAAATAACTTCAGCAATACACACTATTATTGTCTATATGGACTTTAGCTTAGCTATCAGTAATTTCAGCTTTAGTTTGTATCTACAGGGACCAGCCAAAACACTTCTACTCAAGAGACGATCTTATTCTAAACATCTTCTGTTCTGTGAGCTGTACTTCCTTGTAAGTTGAGGTGCCTATTGTGTTTCCTTAATAACTAATTTCAGGCACCAATTTCTGTTCCGACAGAGTTGCTGATAAAGCAGGACCACCACCAGCTGCCGCAGGACTCACAGTGTAGAGCCAAGAGCACAGGCGGGACATCAGAAGGGGCAACAGCAACTCACATTAATGTCATCGTAGCTTTTGCCCATTAAAGAAAAATTATATATTTTTCTCAGACGTATGTTTGTGTGGAAGTGTAAATGATGAAAATCAGCGAATGTTAAAAATCTTACCCTTTGAGCTCGTTCACCAGGGTCCAAACTCCCCCTCAGCACTGTTATTGTGGTGTCTGCATCGCCCAGAATGCTGCATACCACTGAGGCAGTCGAGCCTACACGCTGGGCCTCCCCCTAATAAATGCAATGAATATTGCAAATGATAAATTACATGCTAAGTATTCTCTGCAATGACATTTATAGCAAGGTTAACGCAGAGTACTATAAATTGTGTTCATTTTTTCCCACAAATATAAAAACAATCCACACAATAAAACCCTCGTTGCTTTGCTGACAATACATTCTCACCTCAAGGTCCATTAAGTCGCAGTTCTGGAGTTTCTGATCACTTCAACTTTTAAACAAACGTGGAGAAGTCCTGCTGTAAAGGTGGAAAGTTTGTACAGTTACAATTTCATAGCAATTCAGCAAACTGAGAGCTGCAGATGAAGGCTGTGTGATATGGTCTTAAGCTCCAGAGCAGCTACTAAATGGACCTTGAGGCTCAAGGACAAATACGTACTTTGGACCTTTACATTTTTGCTTTGGTTAAAGCAAATACAAAAGTCCTGTTTTTTTTTTTTTTTTACATTCCTTACCTTGACTAAAATGGGAGAAATACTTTAATGCAGAAGCATACACTGTCCACTCTATACCCACTGGCTCTCTGTCTTGCTTATTGATCCATTTCTCCTTTAAAAATACTCCCGTCCTCATGAACAAACTTGTGCAAAAAAATAAAAGCTGCTTCCAGTTTCACTAGCATCCGCAGGTCGGTGAAAAAAGTTTCCGACAGGTTACTCTAGGAAACTAATTAAAAGGCTGTTTAAATGCATATCAGCTAATTGCTTTACGAGGCACGTGAAATGCTGACATTTAGCCGAACACGTAATTGACAACTCCTGCGTTTTATTTTATGGGTTCATGTATAAAATAAGAGACACCTTTAAATAGAAAATAATAAATCTAAATTATTTGTTACTGAGACTAACTACTGTAGTGACTTATCAGCCTTTAAGTCATTGTGAACATGGCAACTGTCCATAAAACACATCAGTCATAACCACACGTGGGACCAAGTCATTGTTTTGCAAGTCACAAGTGAATCTCAAGTTTTTCCAGTCAAGTCCCAAGTCCACATACAACATGCAAGGTACCCATTGGTTGCTGAAGTTCTGGGATGCCGTGTCAAGTTATACCTGTTACATGCATTGTCTATTTTCAAAATAAACTTCTATTTTCATAGGAAATGTACAGTTCGCATACAGTCTCTTTCAAAATAAACACACTACGTCAGTACAACACCGTGAAATGATGTTTTCTTCTTTCACCGACAAACACGTGGTTATATTTAGCCAGTACATGCCGAGGTTTGGGTTTAGGAAAGTAGAACAGGGTTTGGCTTTACAATCTTACAAGAAGCGAACACAGGCCTGAGGTGAAAGTCAATGGTTGTTGGACCCATCCAATAGCCCTCCTGCACTTCCAACTCGGACTTCTCCTGCTTAATTTTGCCTGTTGTCCCGATGTGTTTCTCCCTGATGCCACCAGGCGCTGGTAAACAATAACCGCAACGGCTCATGTACCATGCTAACATTAAAGGTTGGCTTTTTTTTTGGTCAGTTTCTGACACCAGAAGTCACTTGTGCATGAACAATTACTTTCCGTATCGTGTTATGCTCCTTGTTAACGGTTCTCTCCTGTTACTTGATTGGATGCTGGATTTGGAGAATTAAGCGTCAACATGCCAAAAAATAAGAAAAATAAAAAAAAGTATTTATGTTAGTTGATTGGGCGGCATGGTGGTGTGATGGTTAGCACTGTCACCTCACAGCAAGAGGGTTCCTGGTTCGATCCCAGGAGGGAGCCCTTCTGTGCGGAGTTTGCATGTTCTCCCCGTGTAAGTGTGGGTTTTCTCCGGGTACTCCGGCTTCCTCCCACAGTCCAAAGACATGCAGGTTAATTGGTGACTCTATATTGTCCATAGGTGTGAATGTGAGTGTGAATGGTTGTCTGTCTCTATGTGTCAGCCCTGTGATAGTCTGGCGACCTGTCCAGGGTGTACCCTGCCTCTCACCCCATGTCAGCTGGGATAGGGTCCCCGCGACCCTCAAGAGGATAAGCGGTTAGAAAATGGATGGATGGATGTTAGTTGATTCAAAAGGAGAGTAACTGATTTACGGCACACTTTTTAAATAACATACTTTGGACGTACATTTGGACTTTGGGGAAAGTATCAAGTATTTTCAAGTCAAAAGGCTCAAGTCCAAGTGGAGTCTCGTGTCACTGGTGTTTAAGTTCAAGTCGAGTTGCAAATCTTTTTTGTCTAGAGTCATCACATTTGTGACTTAAGTCTGTGACTCAAGTCCAAGTCATGTGAATCGAGTCAAAGTCATGTGAATCGAGTCCACACCTCTGGCCATAACAACATGAGATGTTAATGTTATAAATGTTGCTTCCAGACTCGATTATTTAGAAGGAAACTTACCTTGAATGTTTCAGTGCCATCTAGAATAAGTTAGTAAGTGGTTAGATGATATTAAGCCACAGGTCATTTAAGTTTTATTATATTTGTACACCATTACACCAAAGGCTGAAATATAAGACTACTTAGATGCCATTTTTATTTGACTGAATTGCAGTGGCTTGAGCTCAATTATAGTCTGACCTCAGTAACAATAAGAATGCTCCTGGATTTATATGTTATAGAAAAAGGTGTCTGGAAAAAGGTACATTATATCACTGAAGTTCAGATGCCCCAGTGAATTCTTAACCTGCAAAACGTTTGATGTGACTTCTTGAACTAATGAATAATATAAAATATGTTATTCAGCTGTAATGTTTTAGATATTTCAGCACACAGCGCTGAGAGAGACTGTGCAAGGAAAGCTTCCTTTCTCTTCTTTTTCAGCACAATTATTTGAACTTCAACAGGCTGTGCTTTTCTTAACTCTTTAAAGATTAATGAGGTCCTTGGAACAAGTTTCTTTTGGTGAGGGAGCAGAATCTAATAAGAACAGACCCTGTGCATTAATCACAACATTAATCACTTCTGTACAAATGAATGTCAGTACAGGTACTGTGTTTCACATTTGCTGAAGGTACTGTATCTCCTTGAGCTGGATGACCATGGGAAGAAAGATATTTTTTTTCTCTATTCATGTTCATTTTAATAACCTTTCATTTCATATCCTGCGTGTTGTTTTAGAGTTTTCGGCTGACGTTCAGGGTCACTTTTAAAAGAAGAGACTTTGCTCAGATGTTGCTAATGCATGTTTTTGTTTGGCAACCGGCAGTGATTCATCTGTCATACACAAGGGGTGAGGAAAGAGGCATGCATTTACAGACTTAATGGCATGGACGAACACGGGAATGTTCTCCACCAGGGCAGTTGGGAAGACTGTATGATGCTGCTGAATATGGCAGTAACAGTCAATTGCATGACTATTTATGTTTGAACTTTTGTCTTTCCATCAATCAATCAATCCATCCATCCATCCATCCATCCATCCATCTCTGCCCATTGTTCCGACACCTCATTATTCCAAAACACCAGTAGTCTAAAAAATGTGCCATTGGACCAAAAGCCTATTTGTTCAACAGCCCACCGAATACACCTCTACACACTCACCAAACAGAAAGCACATGGCTAATTCTTACGCAGATTGACATCACTAGACCTTTATACAATGGCTAAGGCATGACCCACCCTACTCTTTCTCTGACTGGCTCACAATGGTTGCCTTAGCTGGTTGGGTTGGTTAGGTTCAAGCGTGAGGAGTGAGATTGGTTTGGGTTAGGGTGAGAATATCAGGGTAAATCAAACAGAGGCAGAGTAAGGTGGGTCATGCCTTTACCATAGCAGAATGGTAAAGGCTTTCTCACATCAGGGTGGGATATTTAATCAAACAATCCTTCTTCCCTGGTAGGTATTATGTAGCATTCCATATTCCGATGGTATTGAGGGCTTAATTCCCTTAAAAGACCAAGCTACCCACATTTACTTGCTACTTGTTTGCTACTACTCCGGGTGGCTGTGACTCAGGAGGTATAGCAGGTCGTCCAGTCATTGGTTCGATCCCTAGCTTCTTCAGTCTGCATGTCGAAGTATCCTTGAGCAAGCACTGAACCCCATATGGCTGTTCCATTGGTGTGTCAATGTGTTAAAGCTGTGTTGCAGGTGGCACCTTGTGCGGTAGCCTTGGAGACGAGTGTGTGAATGGGTGAACGTGACTCATAGTGTAAAAAGCGCTTTGACTGGTTGGAAGACTAGAAAGGCGCTATACAATTTCAGGTCCATTTACCATTTCTTTGTGGACGCGCATGGGTGATTGTTTGTTAGATTAGAGGTTGTGCAGCTGGTAAATTACTGGACATCAGTTTCAACAGCCATATACATACACAGATGCTGCCAATCAAATGGTGAAAAGAGGTGTGAAACATCAGGAGGCAGAGCCAACTGATTGCAGACTATGAATCTTTTTAACTGCAAGGAGAGTGTGCATTTTTGGAGGAATGGACATTTGTTTTCAGGACACTGGGCTGTTGGACAAATGGGTCTAATAAGACATTATTCAGAGTATCAGGGTTGTGGAATAATGACATGGCAACCTTGTAATCTGCCAGCTAGCTAACCAACTTGCTAGCTATGATAGCTCACCCATTCTTGAGCATTGGGACAAACCATATCCTCCCAAAAACAAAGAGTTTCTCCCTGACCACTGACAACTCCAAAGTCCATCTGTTCCCTCAGGTTAGGACTCAAGGTGTCATCCTGGACATTGCATTGTCCTTTGAGGCCCACATCAATAATGTTACTCAGTCTGCATGCTTTCATCTGCAAAATATTAATTATCTTCACCCGTCACTTACACCTCACAGCGCCGCTATCCTCATTCACTCTGTGGTTACTTCCCATATTGATTATTGCAATTCTGTCCTCTTTGGTCTTTCTCTCAAGTGACTTCATAAACTCCAGTTGGTCCAGAATTTAGTCGCCTATATCATTACTATAACCTCCTCCATAGATCATATCACTCCTGTTCTCCTGTTCTCCAGCAGCTTCACTGGTTTCCTGTTAAATATTGCATCAACTTCAAGATTCTGCTTCTCACCTTTAAGGCCCTTCATAATCAAGCCCCTTCCTACCTGACAGAACTTGTACATATACACCCTCTTCCGTACTCTCAGACCCTTTTCTACGATCCAACTTACATGACCATCTGCCTGCTTGACTACCATGGGTTCTAGAGCAGTCAGCCGTTCTGCGCCACACCTCTGGAACTCCCCACAACATTCACAATACTGACTCCCTTTCCAACTTCAATCCCGTCTGAAAACACACCTTTTCAAGCTGCCATATTCAGTCTGATTTATCTTTGTCTTGTAAAATAATAATAAATTATTATTATCATTATTTTAAAATTATAACTTAGCAACCCACTAATTTGCTTCTGGCGGGAAACATTATTTTCAAAGGATTTACATGTATGAAACAAATGTGTTTTATTAAATGTTTTAATCTGCTTTCATGTTTTTAACTTCTAAACTTGCCCTATGCCAGAAAACACCCCTGTCCGGGACAATAATTCACAACTTCAATTAAAAAACTTAAAAGCCTTTAGAATGTAAAACACTGCATACTGATAACACAAATGTAAAAATGTGCTGCTATAATCAGCTTTGTTTTAAAACATATTTTCATGAAAATGTTGGCCCTTTAAAGACATGTCCCAGATTTTTGTCACCTCCATCAGATTTACCATTTAATCAGGCATAAAATGGGTTAGCTATATCCAAAGGTCTCTGTCTCTCTTCCTGGTCTCCAAAAAGGCAGTAAGCTTTCTCTTTTATAATAAATTCATTCATTATAATACTAGCCGGTGTTTCTCACCCATAACTTGTCAACTCTGTAGCCAGTCTAAATCAAAACTAAATAAGAATATGGTTTTAAAATTAGTATTTTGATTAGCATTAAGGGAACTCCTAGGATTTTTAAAAAATAAAGTGGCTGCTCGCTACCACTGCTGTGAGGTTAATAGATATATAACTTTTTGACAACTCTGTCAGATCTTACCTCTGACATCCATCATGTATGCTATTCAAGGAAAAAAATGTAATGACTGGGCGGTTGGCCCATTACAAGGTTTAATAGGCAAGCATTTGATCTTTATATATATATTTTCCCAACCTAACTGAAGAGTAAAAATCGAAACACCAAAAAAGTAAGGTTTTGACCCAATTCTCAAGAATGAGTGAGCTACAGTACAATATCCCAAATAGTTACTAAATGTGATCGGCCTATTGACTGAGTTAAAATTTGAGCATCAGAACATTTAGCCAATGTTAGCTAGCCATTTTAAGAGGTCATTTGAATCTGTGTTCATTAAAGGAACACGCGTTTGTGTGGTTTTATACAGTGAGATACAGTGAAGAATGTGACACAGTAAAACAAATAAGGGAATCACATTCCACACACACACACACACACACACACACACAGATATCAGTCTATATACGTGTTCATGTTTGTAACACATCGACTGTGACAGACACCACACCGACACCATGCAGAGAAGCGTGTGTGTGCATTGCAAATCAAAACCAATTTTCCCAGTTGGGATGGTTCACTGAGACGAGTAGCAGATAGGGAGGAAGGGAAGAGATGGAGGGCTCTATTCCTGTATCGCCGTGGGTTGGCTTGACTTGGCACAGAGAGGCTCTTTGAGTGGGATCAAATAATATTTCCACTCCCCCAGGGGTGAGACGGGGTCCCTGAGCGCACCCGGCTTTTATCTCAGGCCACTCTTCGAGGCTCCGAGCCCTATCTACGAGAATAGAGGGATGAAAAGGAGGTGAAGTGAGATTGAGGCATCCAACGTATGTTGTCTGTATGTTGGTGATAGTATTTATGAGGTATATCTGCTTCCCAATAGCTTTGTTTGAAGGTTAGGACGAGGGCCATGTGTTCAGTTATGTACGTACATGAATGCAAATGGAAAAAGGGAGAGATAATAAAGTCAATGCGAGTAGATATCTTGAGCAAGCATGATTGTGGCATGAAATTACATGCATACAGACACACACACACACACACACACACACACACACACACACACACACTTCAATGTAAAAAGAGGCTGTTCACGTGCTGCCCAACACTGAACACTGAAAATATCTACTCCAAGTTCCACAAGGATTGCTGCCAATGCAGAAGCGTATAATTTGCAATTTCTCTCACCTGAAAGGCCCAGAAACCACATATTGTTGAAATGTTACATCACATCTACAGCTCAAATGATTAGCTGCTGAGGGTACTAAACTTAAAGGAACCCCCAGGATTTTTTGACCACTGTAGGTGTACGTGAAGGTTTGATGAGCAGGTGTCTGTCTTGTTTGTATCCTGTGAAAAGTCTTCAAAATGAGCATGGGCACTTGTGAAAAAATTAATCAAATAATACAATTTTGCTGTGCAATAGAGACTTTAAAACCAGGAAGACACAGGTTGGGCATGTTGGAAGATGAGTAGAGTTTTGGAAAAAACTTGCTAACTTGCTTATGCCCTTCAGTACTGAATTTATACAAATCTATATTTAGCAAGACATTGGCAGCATCGGCACTGTTAAAAACATGGCCAGGACTCTGAATTAGCCCAGCTTAGAGGCAAGTCTGTTAGGAAGTAGCTCCAAAACTCAAATCCCCCTAAAATTACCAATTGTCTTTTTGTACATTTCTCTTTATGTATAGATCTTAAAAATGGTCGAAATAAAACATCTAAATGACAAAGATTTAGAGGAGTCTGTTTGCACTGTTTAGCCCCGTTTCCACAGAGCAGTATAGTACAGTACAGTTCAGTCTGGATACACTTTTTTTTCTGTTTCCACTGTGAAAAGCTGTGGATGGTACCAATGGAACCATTCTGCACCGTCCCCATATTTGGTCCCCCCTCTGTTGGGTAGCACACAGATCTGGTACTAAAAGGTGGAGCTGTGAACACTGCAGTCTGATTGGTCAATAGAGGACGGTCACTCTGCTCAGGGCTGAGCTGTGGCTGGTTTTGAGGCTCATGTAACCACTGTTCATACTGTGGAGAGTTTTAAGGTGGAACGTTAACTTGCAGTGATACTCAGTGCATGAGTTGACGACATGAATCCATCAACACACCTGAAATTTCACTGTGACAAGTTTGACCATTACTTTAGTTTTTATTGTCTCTCTTGGATGACGTACACTTTTAGTAATGAGTGGATCTTCAAGCGCTTGAAATATATATTAATTTCGACCGGATTATGTGAACTACTTCTATCCAAATCCTCACGCAGAGAAAAAAAAAGTGTCGTGGAGTGTTGTTCCTGTGGGCTCCAGCAACACTAAACCCCTGAGCTTGCCTTAAGGCTCATTTATGCTCCCTTTACGTACGAAAATGTATACGTCCGTTTCAAACGATGTTACCGTCACTGCCCACATACTTCCATGCGCCCTTTACGTTGGCATGGATGTTAACCAATATATCCACCAGGAGGCAGCCCAGCGTCAAAAGTTTATGACAAAAACAAACATGGCGACCGTGGAGGAGATATTGATAATGTACCTCTTGCATAAAAGACAAAAACAGAGGCAGCGCTGTAGGAGGCGGTGGTCGGTGAGGACGTTAAATACATCGCGACTGGAGGACGGAGAATTCTTTTCTCTAGTACTGCCGATTAGAGAAATTGAATTGTTATTTCTTCTTCATGTCTCACTAGAGCTACGTATCGGGTAGTGACAGCAACACTGCCCCCATGGTTTCGGGTGGTACTGCTCCGTTTGGCCCGTATCCGTAAGCTTTATGGAAACGTGCAGAAATACGGACAAAATGAACGCAGAGCACGGACAGAAGGCTCCGTCCGTATCCGGATCTGTATCCGTATTTAACACTGAGCATAAATGAGCCCTTAGAAGGACTAAATGCACAAACTACTTTTTAAATATCCCATGGAGAGAGACTCTCACTGCAGCCTGTTTTATTCTGTTCTGAAAATATTGGCATGCAACTCTGTTCTGTGGATGATAAACAAGGTGCAGACTGATAAAGAAGGAAATACAGTGAGTGCTGGATGGAGCAGTGAGTGACAACAACCCCGCCCACATAAAAGAGTACTGTTTGCGGTGGAAACGCTAGGGTCTAGGTACCATGTCTGAAGGGTTACTTTTGGTTCCAAAGGTACCATACCGAAAGTGTTTGGTGTAAACGGGGCTTTTGTGACTTGACACAGACAGCAAAGAACTTGTAGTGATGAAGGCTACAGTTGCTTTGCTTCATGTTGCTTTTGTTGCCCAAAAAGTTACACTGAACACATTTCAAAGAGTACAGCCATGGCGGACTAGGACATATGTTCTTACCTGCATGAGGGGAACGGAAAAATCAGAGCACCAACAGGATGGATATAAGATGCCAGTTAGCCTGTTGGCACATTAACAACACACTGTTGGAAAAACAAAGGATATTTACTGTGTGCTAGTGAACAATAACACAAACAATTACAATCTGTTTCTGCTAAAGAGCTCAATGGCTGAAAGAATAATCTTACCTCACAAACTCTCGACTTTAGTCAGTTGTTTACTTTCCTCACTTTCGTTTCTCTCCTCTTGCACTGAGCTAAACTACCAATCACAGTGATTTCATTCACTGACGTGCTCCACTGTCTCCGATGTCGATTCAAGATGCTGAATCGGCCAAAAAGAAACTAGGCAAGGGCTGACTAATGCCAATAATGCAGGACTGCAAAAACTAAGCTGACAGATGCTCACCGACAGCCCGACACTGACCAACGGCCGACAGTCTGCTTGGTGTTAGGACCCTTAGACAGAGCCAGACTATTTCCCCATGCCTCAAGTCTTTATCTTTATACATGTCCTGACGACAGCTCCTGACTACGCACAAATATGAGATTGATATCAGTCTTGCAATCTAACTCTCGGAAAGAATCTTCTCCTTTAAACTACTCCTTTAAGAATCACTCCGTGCCTCTCATCCAGTTCAAATGGATCTCAGGATACCGAGCCAGCAGAGCATCAACCTCCAACACACACCCACATACACGCACACCCACAGTTGAAATGAATGACTAAAGTGCATGTGGGAGGCAAGGAGGTGCTCGCCCTCATTTGGACTCCTCAGTGATGACCACTATTGGACAGTTGGAGTTCGAGAGGCCGGCTTGGCTGTCTCATTACCCTGCAACCAGACGTGTGTGGGGGCACATCACGACTCCTCACCTCCTGTCCCTGTCAGCGTATCTCCTACACCCTGTCCTCTCACAAACAGCCTGGAGGTTTAAAGCCGCCTGCACAGTCTCATCCTGTGTTCTTTTCTTGGTTTTCTCGCCTCACTGTAGCATATGAGAAGGCTAAGTAGCTGTTAAACATCTAGCAAGTCCCAGGCGCTGCATTTCTCAGCATGTGTGAGAGGCTGTGGTAGATTGCATTAGCCTAAGCCTACCACAAATTATGCCAGTGTTTCGAGAAGCCCTTGGCAGCGTGGAGTGGCAATTCATTCTGACTAAATGTAGGTTGCCATGATATGTGAAGAGTGCTTTGTGGAGAGAGCTTGGTGGAGCCAAAAGAAGCTTCAATGAGTCCTTTACCTCAGCTCTGAATAAATCACCCTCAAAGTGTCAAAGACCACTTGTGTTTTATCCCAGTCTGTATGATGGGGACTTAGACACTTGATGGATTAGCAGGGCCAGAATTTGGATGAGAAACAGCAAGGGCATTTCATATGGACAGCCATCTAACACCATTGTGGAAAGGCAGTCTCAAAGGAGCAGTCTGGCTGTGCCATCAGAACCAAAGACCTGGGCCAAAACTGAAATGTTGGCATTGCGAAGCATTTAGGGATCTGATCCATCACAGCACAGATGAGAATAAGCTGTTTAGTCAAACATCAGAAAAAGAGATGTCTATGGCATCGGCCAAAAGGCCTATTAACGGCTTTAACTTGATTCAGACGTTTCAGATGACTCACTTTACATTGTGATCTTTCCCTTTGCATTAATTCTTTAAGAAAACTTCACAGCACCATTCCATGCATCTAATTTCTACTTTCATCAGAGCTCCTGTCCACTCTGGCCTCGTCCACACCATCCTCCCTTCTAATGCGCCAGTCTGCTCCATTCTCAGCGTCCTCTCTGAGCAGCATGGCACCGGAGCCTGTGGGACACAACCATCTGTCAGCCACCTAGGAGGTTACAGCAAGACATGCTACCACCATTAGAGCAATGCATTTCCACTGTTCCCTGTCTGAGCACTAAAACTTCCCCCTTGCACGCACTGCACACTTTGACTTTATTGCAGTGTCAAAGTGAGACATGGCATCCCACTCACAGGTTGTTGCATGCTCCCTGGGTACCTCACACTGTCACTTTGCCCAAAATCCTCAAGTTCCAAGGGTGTTCTTTGTTTTCCCTCCCTGTGGTATTTGTTTTGCTTGTTTTATGACTTTGCTTGTCAATCTCAGTCCTTCTCACTCTCAATTTCCCCATGCTCTCACTTGAAATTATCTTGCTGCAGAGTTAAAACAGCCCGAGGCACTTTTTTGTTTTCACTTTTTTGTTTTCATAGCTTTTGAGTATAAATTGCAAAGTAGATAGATGATTTCACATCTTCTTCCAACATACTGGTTAAGGTGTGCCTGAAGTTAAGCTTTTATACTGCATATAGTTAAAGGTGCGTAAAGTTTTATTGTACACAGACAAAAGTTGTGTTCACATCCAAAACATTTTTGTGTGAATTCTTTGTGCCAGAATGTGTTGGAGGTGTTTTTATGAGGACATAAAAACCATTTGTAAAACTGATTCATATCTGGAATTGTGCATTGTTACATCAATGACTGGTAGCCATCACCCTTCTTCACTGGCTTTTTTGGTGCATTGCTCAGCTCTTTGCTTCTTACCGTCAACATCTTTACTGTGCACAATAGCTACTGATAGGCAACAATCTTCGTTGTGCATGATAGCACTAAAAGAGCAGAGAACGGATGAGAACTGAACGCATCGGGTTCCAGCTAATGAACGTGAGTGTGGTTTATGCTCGCAATAGATGCTCACGCACTGTGTTTTATGGCATCCAAGGATTTATGGCACCTGGCATGTTGGTGTTGAATTGAACAATTCAGTCATCACAGCTACCGGTACTGCTGAAGCCAGTTCATATAATTATCTGAAAAAGTTATGGCCAAATCATGAAGTCACAGATTCTGACAGGAAAAATTGTACATTTATACACTGATTGTGTCTGCCCGGTCTAAGTTGGAATTTATGCTTCTGCGTTGAATCGACACCGTACCCTACGCTGTAGCCTGACGTGCACCTTCCCAGAAATGTAACTACACGTTGCAGTAACACAGACCTCCTGTCTATTTCTGTGAGCTGAAACCATTTCTCTCAGTGGAAACAAAGCTTTTGTTTACTTTAATTTCACAAATAAGAAACAATAAATTGTGAAGACAATAAAGCCTCCACAAAAATAGCATTTTAAGTCTTGTGTGTGATTTATCCTGGCTTTATATGAGCAGAGGAAATCTCTGCTCGTCGCTCGGCTAATTTATACAATGTACAGTAAAATGCCATAGACTTGTGCTAATAATGTTAGCATGTTGTATTTGTTTGGAGAACGTGTTTAGTATAAGACAGTTGTTTTGTCAGTGAGCTTTGTGAGTTGTAATGGAGCCGAATTATGTGCCATTACCTTTGTTACATGTTGCTGTTGTCCCTGGTTTTATATGAGAAGAGGAAAAGTCCAGTAGCCACTAGGCTAATTTATACAATGTAAAATGCCATAGGCTTGTGCTAATAACGTTAGCATAATGTATTTGTGGGGAAAATGTGTCCAGATAAAGACAAGTGTTTGTCTGTGAATGCTGCGAGTTATAGTGAAGCTGATTTGTGTATTTGTGTTTGACATTGTCTCTATTAAGCCATGTTTAATGTGTGTTTAATGTGTGTTTGAATCAACTAAACTTTACAGCACTTCACAGAACCTCCACCGCCGACTAGTGTTTTGGAGGTGTAACTGCAGAGTGACACAGACACACCACCACACAAGTATAAATGCTAACAACGGTGTAGGCGACGTGCGTAGGCTCTGCTGCACAAGTATAAATCCCGCTTAAAAAAACAAGTCTGAACTTTATCTGCAAGATTTTAATTTATTACAAACAAATGGGAAAAAAACCCATAAATTAGGAATTTGGACTTGGTTCAAGATTCAAAAATTGTACTATGAACGTTAAATATTTCATTTCAATTTATGTGAAGTGAGCTTTGAGCTAGCTCTTGGGAAGTGTGAATGTGCACAACACTGCACTGTAGCAACACACATTTAAATTAAAGCTGCAGGGAGTCATGTTACAACGCGTAGTCTTAAGGATAAACTTGTAAAATATCCTAATATTGGGGCGTCGGTGAATTAGTGGTAGAGCAGGCGCCCCATGTACAAGGCTGTTGCCGCAGCGGCCCAGGTTCGAATCCAGCCTGTGGCCCTTTGCTGCATGCCATCCCCTCTCTCTCTTCCCCCTTCAAGCTTACCTGTCCTAATATCCTTTATGCCTTTTTTGTTCCATAACATCTGACAATAATAAAACTGATGACAGTAACAACTAAAGGGAGAAGCATCTCCAGAACGATCAGATGGACATAATGTTAGATAACAACCGGCAGTGCAGCACCGCAGGAGTGTGTGTCGATAGGAGGTGGAGGAAATATCCAGAAGCCTCAGTATACTCACCAACAAACACTGGTTCCAGCTATTACTTGGAGCATAACTGATCATTTTCATCCGTTATTCCTGTCCTTGTATGGTATACGTGTTAACTGAATGGATAATAAGCTTTATATTGCACCACATATATCTGATTATAGCTAAGTATCTTAGGGGGCACACCACCACCTCCTGGCCTCTGTGCATTATGGATGCCCTCTGCTGCCTCCAGGTTTCCACGAAAAATTGCACACAGCAGCTTTGCTGGAATAACATGTTTCTGTGTGTGCATGAAACTGCTTATGAGAAGCTTTTTGGATTATCTTGAGTTATCAGGTCATAATTCCTGGAAACAGACATTGCTGTTGAGTTTTGCAAAGATATATATTTTGTACGCTTTGAGCACCACGAGCAAAGTAGCATCTAGTTCCATAACTCTACGGTCGATATCTCCAACACAAGTCACACCAAACAATCTAGATTGATAAAAGAGCACTGCAGGTATGAGGAAAAATATGTGTTTTGGGTTTTGGGGTGACCTGTCCCTTTAAACCAGCTGACTCACAGTAACAATGGGCGACTGCCTGCTTGTAATCCTCTGTAGTACAGCCTATGCTTGTTTGTTTAGGGGGTGACGTCACAGTACTGGCGAGCCTTTTGTGCAGTGATCCCTGGGAATAGAGAGACAAAACACCACAACAATAACTGCTTGTTACAGAAGTGAAGCCAAAACACACACAGGAAAAAACAGAATCTCGTGTATTATCAGTTTGACTACGCATGAAGAGTCAGATGCTTCGTGTTCCTGCTGCATCACTATTGAAAAGGCACATTGAGGCTCCTCAGATTGCTCGTGTTCAAACTCAGCGATATTAAACTTTGAGGACTTGCTGTTCTGAGCACTTAAACATGCTCTCTCTTCCAGCGCTGTCAGGATCAAGCAAGAGCATGTCCTGTCTTTATTGTAAAAATCAAGAAGAAGGCAGCACTGACAAGAGGTTCCTGGTGGACACAGCCTCATTCAAGTTGAAATTTGTTATCTCTCCCTCCAACTCATGTCTGACCACGCTTCACTCTGTCTCCACGTATTATTTGTCAGCAGGGTCTCTCCTGAGGTCACTGGTGACACACCAGTACCACAACTTAATTACCCACACGCCTCAGGGAGAATAACCAGGAGGCACTGTAATCACTGTGACTCTACTGCCAGAGGTAATGTGAAAACCCCCTCCTTGCCTTTGCTCTGTCACCATGCATTTCATCCTCGGGGTTAGCTTCTCTATTTTCTCCCTCCTCTGACCTCTCTCTCATCGCTCTCCAACACACTCTCGCTCCCTTGAGAAAGTTACAGTTGGTGGCCTTTCTCCGGGGTGAGTGATGGCAGCTCCATGGGCAGACTCATCCACACTTAATTACCCACAAGCCCCTCGGAGGGCGAATGGAGAAAGACCGAGGCATGCGCACTGTCATCTCTTGCCTCTTGTTCCTTCATTACAGCACCGACTGACTGACTGGACTATCTAAGCCTGTCCACTGTGACTACTTTCACCATGTTACATAACAAACCATTTTTGGGAAAATCCACTTTGGAAGAGGATTGTTATTAGCATAAATATCGCTCAAAGTTGATACATTTTTAATGAAATAATCACTTTGAGTTGACATTCCCCCCGTTGGTTATTCCAGTGCAACATGACTTCAAACCCACAGAACTGTTCCTCTTACATTTTCAGACAGACCAGCGGGGCCTCTGATTGGTCACAGTTAAGCTTCAATGCTTCTGGGTAACAGAGTTTGTCATGCCCAACACCCAGAGTGATATTACGAAAACATGGTATTGCGAGTACACTGCAAATCAAGAAAGGAGCCAAGTTGCTCTCATCCGCAGATGCCCTTGAATCAGCGGGTATGCACATATGAGACACTGAGATCAATTTGAAAATTTATTTTCATATAAAAAGACACTATGAAAACATTAGAGGACTACTTTGTACAATCTTATGTATAAAAAGAACAAAAATGAGAGAGAAAAGGAAAGGGAGGGGTTTTCAGTCATAAATCAACCGGAATGTCGGATGGTTGTAGCGGTCGGTTAACACCTAAGCATCGAAGGCTGGAGGTGAAGGTGAAGGTGAAGGTGAGCATAGTAGGTTTCAGAGCTGGCATCCGCCTCCAGTTGGAAATTGGCTTGCTTGTGTTTTATATTTCTTTACGGGCTGTTGAGTTTGGCAGGCTTTCAACACACAAAGGAAAACAAGATGACATCCTGGCATACTCTGAGCATCAACTTCACGTGTCTGCATTCGTTCCGGAGTTCATCATAGAAAAGAAAACTGTAAAATGACAAGATGACCCTCAGCTGTGGTGATCGAACATCCACATGTCAATCAGTCCAGCAGCATCTCACTTACCGTTCCTGTAGATGAACACTTAATGTCCAGCCCTCACTGAGTATGGAAAAGCTTGCTAATGAAAGAGAAAGTCTTACACTGCACTGAAATCAAGCGCTCTTATTTCTTTCTTTCTTTTCCTTTCGTCAAATCCCATTTATACGTTACCATGGTAACAAGGCATTGTAGAGACTCCATCCAGAGCTTTCTCTCTAATGATCAGTTTCATGTTTAAAAAAGAAAAACCCTAATTTGTCTGTGTAAAGGTCAAATCTGTTTCCCCTGAGACTGATGTTTTCTTCTGCTATAGATCGACACCCATTCACCGCGACTCTGGACGCTGCTTTACAGTCGAACTGGATCCCGAGCCTCACGGAGGGTCAGGTGAATGTGACCTCAGCTCTGCAACCTGGGGGCCTCTGAGAGGGAGCGGGGCTTTAGGTTCCCCTATCAGCTGATTAGCTTGAAAGGTTAGAAGGGCCGCGCTCTTGTCTCACCATCTGCGCCGTGCTGCACGACTACCACATTAGGGATCTTTAAACAGATGGTTTGAGGGCTGCATTGGAAAATGTCAGGACAAATCGCCATCCCCGGATAATTACTGTTTTGAGCACTCCCCCTTCTTAATCTGCATCTCTGCCTGCCTCTAGCTTTCTCGTTATATATTTTTTGGATCTCTTTTCCTTGCTACCATTTTCTCTTGCACTTTTTTTCCCTTCCCCAAATTGTCTCTCATCTCTTTCTCCAGACTGTTAGATTAATGGGAGCCGCTTTGAACATAGACAGAAAAGTTATCGAGCCGTCTATTGAATTCATCCTGCACTCTGACACTTTCTCTCTGTCGGTGTGTGGAGGACTGATGTGCTAATGTAGCAACAGCAGGAAACTGGTTGTCCCCTTGTAGAGACCGAGGTACGGATGTAGAATGTCAAGCAGAAAGCATCACCACTGTCTTTTTTTTCTTTTGCCGTTTCCTCTTCAGTCTGCCACCTTGTAGCCTCGTAACCTCTTTGACTCCATCTCTGTCTTTCTATTTCACTCCCTCTCAGTGCAGCTGCTGTGCTCACAAGTGCAGGATACAATCACACAGACAGGGATCCATGTGAAGGAGGAATTATACATCTGGCTCCACTGCTAACATTAAGATTTCATGCCTTCTGGTTGCACGACGCTGGGTGGGCAGCAAAGAAGGAGAAACGAGAAGGAGGTGGTAGAGGAAAGCAAAGGAAGGCATGTTTATCTTTAAATCCATGATGGGGTTCTTGGGAAAAGAAGAAGATTTTGGCGCAAGTTGTGTCTAGTTTTGCATATTACTGGCTTGAAAATCCTCCTCAGGTCAGGTGAAGCCAACAATATTCCCTCCGCAGCAGAGGAAGAGCAAGTTAGCTGCTAAACTGACTGATATTTCACTTGGCGGCATAAGCGTACGTTTTAGCAATATGAGAGATGCTAAACAGAGCTTGCACAGATCCCATTTGGGCTGAAAATGAATGAGATATTCTCTTTTTCGCCGTGATTGGTGATGGCTGAAATGGATTCAGATGCTGCAATCTTTAAAGGCTTTTATCTCTAAGCACTGGGGGGGGGGAAAGGAGGGGATGCGAGAATCTGCATGACGATCGCTATCCTCCTTTTCCTCATGGGCGGATAACATGCGGCACACATTACCTCAGAAAGCAAGCTCACATTTATGTGCTGTGTGTGTGTGTGTGTGTGTGTGTGCGTGTGTCCTAAATCATGTTTTTTGAAAGTTCCACATGGGTTAATTCTCACAGGAAATGAAGAAAAAGAGAAAAAATAATGAAAAAAGGCAGCACAAGCAGAAATCAAACCAGTCTGAAAATAAATCAATTCTCCTTGAACAGTTGTTTCAATCGTATTATTTTTCCATTAAAAGTTTCAAACCATAGAGGAGGACATTTTTTTAACTAAACCATAGAAAATACACAAAAAAGGGGGAATACAGTGTTGACACAGAGGATGTGAGAGGAATGGATGGATGGGATTGTTGAACTGGAACCTGAAAAAAGCAGAGCGGATGGCACATATCACTGAGCGGCTCTTCCCCCGTCCCCGATCCATCCAAAATGACGAAATTAGAAAAAAAAAAAAAAAAAAAAAAATTAAATTAAAAAAAAAGGGAACTGATAGAATGCTTCTGTCATCCATTAGAAGGGAAAAGGAAATAAATGAAAGCAGGGTGCCTAGGGGGGGCTACCAGTGTGAGAAACCTCAGTGAGATTTTTTTCCGCTTGCTATAAAAAGAACTGAACGGTGCAGAAATATTCTTTTTCTTTTTTACCCCCCAAATCATCAAACAATTGAAAGAGATTTTCTTTTTTCTCCAGAATAAAATCAAGACATTTTTTCTCAGAAATAAGTTTTTCATAGTTTTTTTAAGTTCATTTAAAAATCTTTCCTCTGTCCCAGACGTGTCAAGCCCCTGTTCTTTCTTTTCAATAGTCTTTGCGAAAATATAGAGTAGAACAGTCTTCTTTCCGTGTCTGTCCACTGCAGCAGTAAACAAATACAGTATGGGATCCGACAGAGCACATTGCAGGAGACGGGGAGCAGTGTGTGTGAGATCTTTGCGAGAAATCATGTACTTATGTATAGCTGTTTCAGAAGTTCGTCTCGGCGTGAGCGCGTGTGTATTCAAGTGAGTGTGTGAATGTGTGTGTGTCTTCACACTTCAGTCTGGAAGTCTCCCTCGGACGAGTCGGGCGTGTTAGCGGAGGAGGAGTCCCAGTTCTTATTGTGCAGCTCCATCCGGTCCTTCTGCTCCCCAGGCACGATGGACAGCTCCGGGGTCATGGTCTTGAAGCTGTCCCAGGAGCTCTGGTCCTCAGGGGTCGACTTGTCCTGATGGAGGAGGAGGACAGGGAGAAGGAACATGTGAGCACAAATAAGCTGCATGTGAAGGCACCACGTGGATGTGGAGAAGAAGTTTCATACAACCTGGGTCTTATTTTGATGGTCTTGAACACCATTTTTAACCATAATAACAATGATGACATTGCTTAAATTGTTGCCTGATAGGGCAAGAAACACGAGAGCCTAGGTAAGCCAAACTTATTTGGAAGAGAGAATAAAGACAGATGGCAAAATTATTAACTAAACTTCAACATCCATTTATTTACAGACCAACTACCTGCAAGGCATGAGGGCCAGCCAAAGGGGGCACCTTCCCAAGGGCCTCAGTGTACTTTCTTCTCCTTGGCCATCCATTGCAACTCAAGTGGTGACAGTTCAGTCAGAGATTTGGATGTGTCATGCTAGTGACGGCTAATGTAACCTCAGGTCGCAAGCCTCAACCAGAGACTGGGAGCAGGCTACAGAGGTCTAGTAAGCTCATGTCTTTTTAACTCTACACGGATTTATTTCATTTTCAAACCTGTGTTCTTCAGCGGTGACATCGCTTTAGGCACTTCATCAGATTTTGCACAGCTTCTTCTGGATTCACAAAACGCTTCAGAAATGCAACACCACTCCACAAGAGCTGTAAACTGAGTTTGATGTGTTCAGTCGGTGGAGTTTCCCTATAAATGTCCCCATACTCATTGGGTGCATGTTCCAAAATAAGTTTGCTTTCAATCAAACTATAACCAGCTGTGGCTGCACATACTAGGGATGGGCATGAGTACTCAAGTTCTTGATTTGGATGTCAATATTTGTTCAACAGACAGAGCAATTGCCATCCATCCTCCCACGTATAAACATGACTTTCATACACATTTTTGAACTTTTAAAATGGGAAAAATCTAATTTCATAGTAGAGCTGCATGCATAGTATTGCTTTGCTCGGTGCCTCTTGGCTTCTACTGCTCTCTGCCATGAGACACCAGGAGACAACTGCTGCTGGGAACAGTTGGTGAGAGTCCGCCTCCACTCACACACACGCAAACACAGTGAAAGGGCTAACTGTTAGCAGTTAGCGGCTAACATTATCAAGTGGTTATTGACAGGTTAAACAACAGAGTTGAGCTGTTTTGGTGTGAGTTTGTTGGGACTGTTAAAAGGCTTGGTGTTGTATGTTAGCTGCTGCTGCTGTTACGCTGTGCTAACTGAGCAGACGCTGAAGTGACTGGAAGGACAGTGGCTCTGAAGACAGTCTTTCAGCGCTGCGTCTAACCTCTGGGGAGCCCTTTTGTGCAAAGTTTGCATGCTCTCCCCATGTCAGCGTGGGTTTACTCCAGGGACTCCAGCTTCCTCCCACAGTCCAAAGACATGCAGGTTAATTGGTGACTCTAAAATGGGCGTAGGTGTGAATGTGAGTGTGAATGGTTGTCTGTCTCTGTGTGTCAGCCCTGTGTCTGCCTCTCACCCAGTGTCAGCTGGGGAAGGCTGCAGCCTCCCCGTGACAACAACAGGATAAGCGGTTATACGGAAAAATGAATGAGAGGATAATTGAAGCCTGATGATTCAATAAATATTAAATTGCACTTATTTCTTGTGTTGGCCAATTTCATTCCCATTGTAATGTTTTTTTGAAAGTACATGAGTACTCTATAATAATTTAATGTGAGAACTTGAATAAAGAAAGTACTTTCAGTGCCCATCCTTGGTATGTACCAGCTGTCTGTGCAATCATGGATTATTAGAGGCATTTTGGGTGCAGCCACTTTTGGTTTTATCTCCAAATAAAGTGGATTATATTATCCCACTAATCTTTGTTTCCAAAATATCTAATCATCTGACTGCTGTTGTTTCTTGCCATGTTGGACACTGTAGCAATCATTCCCAAATTCAGCAATTACATTTGGTGAGTGCAGTGTTATCGTAACAGTTAGAAATGATGCCAGCAGAAAAAAATAAGATGCAGGTTGTAATAAGATGAAATTCTCCTTTAAGCTAAGTACCTGGAAACCACTGCCCTGGACAGATTTGGCAAGTTGACAGATTTGGAGATGGATACATTGGAATATGCACTCACAGGAAATAAATTTGATCCCTAACCTTTGCAAATATCAACACACACACCAAGACTAACCACTAAGTGCCATTTCTTTGAAGTGATTTAACCTGACAAGCATTAAAACGCAGGACCATACATACCTGTAGTTCATCTTTCTAGCCTTCTATCATCAAAACCTTATTTTTCTTTTCAGAAATGAGACCTGTCATCCTTTATCATCCACCTCACCCAATCAGTGACTTTTCAAACTGATTAAAGCATGAAACCTTTGAGGCTGGGGTCTGTGATCTCTGCATGTGGTCTGCAAATGTGCCCACCATGCATGTAAAATACATGTTTGGGGATTAGCAAAAAAAAAAAAAAAAAAAAAAAAAAAAAAAAAAAAACGAAATTAGAGGTAGCATTATGCATCAGATAAGGGGCCATTATTCAAATCAGACTCGTTATCTCAAGGAGATAATGATTTCAAAGATACAAGCTGGTAAAGACACGAGGGAAACGCTGGCCTGGATGACTCTTGGTGGAGCGAAACATACAGAGACAAAAAACAAGACACACTGCTTGTGGTGCTTTTCACAGACATGATGGACCCAGCTGCAGCAGAGCTTTTTGGACTACATGGAGCTGAATTGCCACATTAAGAAGAGGAATATTCACAGAGCATATCTCGCAGTACAACATATCCTAAAATGAGTGCTCTGTGTGCCTATTTGTGCAGATGTAATCCATTTGAGAGAGCACTTCAACTCTATCTCTCAGCAACTCAGCTGTCTCCTTTTATTTTGTTTTCTTTTTCCACAATCCCACCTTCCCTTCATCAGCCCAACTCTTATTAAGTGCTCGTGTGTAATTCACTTTGAGATATTCGTACCCTCAGTCCCTGTCTATCTCCTCATCAGACACACACATACACAAAAGTCATTGATCTGCAGTAACACAGCAAACCCTCCCCACCCCCTTGCAGTGTGATGATCGTCGCCAGAGCGCTAGGGGGCAATATCTGCCTGATTATCATTCTCCCTGCGTCACAGCCTGACAGTTGGTAAAATGAATACAAAAGGCATAATCTGGGAGCCAATTTGCATGCTAAATGCTGGCGAAGGAACATTTTGTAATGCAGGAGTGTGGGTAATGCTGCAGTTAAGCCCAACTTTATCCCTGGGAGACTAGGCTAACGCGATTGTACTGCTACTGCGTGTCTATCCATTCCCTTTCGCCATCTCTGCCTTGCCTCCATTCCCTCCTTGCCCCAAAGCCCCATCTCATCCCTCTCTTTCTCACTCTCTCCCTCTCTGCCAGAAACCCCACTACTTACACTCGACGAGTTCTTTTCACCTCCGGCAGACGAAATGCTCCATCGCTTTTCCCTCTGTGGTGATGAAATGGGAGGGAGAAGACAAGGAAGAAGGGGGGGTGGTGATGAGAGAGAGGAAGGGAGAGGAAAAGAAAGAGAGAGAAGAAGGGGAGGGTAAGGGAGGGGGGATCACAGTCACTGACAACTCTGCCCTGAAACAATAGCATTGTTCCCACACCTTCAGCAGGTGAACAGGCAGTTGTTGCTCTCACACCTTACCCCTTCCCTCTCTCCACATCTCAATCCCCCTCACCAGCTCTCTCACGCGAGACAACAACACGTGTACACGCTCACAACATGCACGCATGAACAGAAACAAGTGATCAAACACGCAATGCGAGCATGGTTATGTGCACATAATCAAACTGTGTTGGAAGAGGCAGTATTTTTAACATCCTAACCTGCCAAAGCTCAGAGGGAACACTGACAAGGCAAGGGCAGAATGACTGAAGGCTTCTACATGCTACGTACCACTAACAGCGACTACAACTACTATACAGGGGATAAAAGGAAGGACGGCATGTGGGCGTAAGAGTAATTTGATTCTAAAAGCCGTAACAGTGGATCTGCTGTGCAGTGCTAGAGGCTTCGGAGCTCATGTTTTCTAAATAATGTTGAAAGAGTGTAACGAATCTGGTTATTAGTGCATGGAAATGCTATCTACACTATCTGCATTATTGATTTTTTACTGTATGTGTTAACACAACACATAAAATAGTTAAAGCTAGGCTATAAAGTGGACATTGCTGACTCTGTATGTTCCGCCTCTGGCTTGAACACATAAACTTCACTCCCCCCGCTGTACCTCTGCAGTGTTATCTATCGTTTTTTTATGGTCCTGTCTTTTATTATTCAAGCAAACTGCCGCTTATGTTGTCTTGCATCTGTCTGGGTGGGCTGTTGTACAGGTGTTCTCGGTAAACAGGTGTTCTCCTAGTTGGCCGGTCAGAAAGTGAGCTTAGGAGGAGTCCAGCAAAACCAGTGCACAAACCACAGAGAGGTCCTGCAGTGTTTGGTGAAGCTGTCCTCTTGTGATGACTGGCCAGCAGCTCTAAACAGTGTGTGTCATGAGATGTTTGGATTGGGTGGGGGGTGGGGGGGGTCACGTCATCTGTACTCTCTAAATCCCAGTCTGCCTCGAGTCTGGGCACAAATTGATTCCCTTCAGTGGTTCCAACGACTTGGCAAATATTGGCTGTATTGACTGAAGCTTTGTTTTTTTTTTTTTCACTACGAGTATTCCAGTTTGTTGTTAAAAAAAATGAAAAGCTTTTCCGATACACAATTGCATGCTCATGTTTACGGTGTTATTTTTTCTTTATGTCTTTAAAAAGCAGCAGACAGAATTGCACATCATTCTTTCAAGGAGAGCTGTCTGTGTGAGTGTGTCGAAATAGGTGTGTGTGTGTAGTGAAAGACACAAAGACATTTCTGGGCCTCAGCGTATTGCCGTTGGGGTGTCTTGATTTACTGCCATGTATGATGTGCTCATTAGCTAGCTTAGCCTACATGTATAGAAACGTTTGAAATGGGTTTAATTCTTCAAGTTGACATATTGTCTGCTGCATCCGTGGTGGAGTGTGAGTGCACAAGTACTGTACTACAAATTAGGGGACTTGTACTTAGAACTGATAACTTTACTCTGACATTATATTTCTCTGACAGGTCTAGTTTATTGTTACTTTACAGATTAAGTAGGCTCTATACGATATTCAGAGCGTATCTACGATTCAGAGACTGTCAACACACAGTTATTAACATGGAAGTGACTGAGCTAGCGGCTAGCAGCTAACGGTGCAAACAGCATAGCTAGTGCTAACAATGGCCACAGTTCAATGGCAACTTCCACACCGTCGCCATCCTGATCAGCACTAACCGCTGTGGGAGCGCATTGCAGAGCGGTGGGGATTAGCTAACTGGTGGAATACACACGGGATTTGCATGCTATACTAAAACACATGGCTAGACAGTCTACCAAAACAAAAGACAGAGAAGCTCTGATTACACACACAGGAAGTGTGATTATATTCTCTGTTCTGGAGGCCATTACTCCACCTTATCTTTACACAGCAAATAGTTGTTGAGCTATAGTAATGTTCTGAATATAATATAGAGCCCTTTTAAGATTTTACATACCAATTATATACTCTGTTTATACAATATGATGCATTTTTAAAATTGTAACTGATGAAAACAGATGTAGAAATTAAACTAAACTAGTTCGTTCAACAATTGTTTCTTTCTCTCTGCTCTCCTTGTCATATTTTTTATTTCATTGTCTTGATTTTATTTGCTCTCCCCTGTCATGTCCAAAAACATATGCAGCATTTGTAAATTTTTATACACCACGTAACAAGCCTCTAAAAAAAAGCCAAAGAAGTCAGGGTTGGCACGACTGGCTGGACATTATCAGCCATCTGTTACAGACTAAATTTATGGCTGACACGTTTTTCCTGGTCAGTTTCAATTACTACAGCGAGTGTCTTTGTATGTCTGCCTTTTCAGCATTCGGAGCACAAACATGAATCAAACAGTTAACCTCTTAAAGCACCATTTGTGCACCATCATTGTTTGTAATGGATTTGGCATGATGGGTTTGAATTCACTGATACTGTCCCTTCAATGTCAACCATTTGAACAACTCACTACAGTGCTCCATTGTGGCTTTTAAAGAGAAATCGTGGGGGTACAGTCAAGTACTTGCCATTATAGTTTTGCAGGCACAGCAGGGGCAAATGGAGCTAATGTGGCCACAAGCACCAACCGAAATACAATGTCCATCACTGGTTTAAAGTGTGACAGTCCCAAATTGGAGATTTTTGCTTAATCGCCCAACACTTGATGTTTCAAGCACGCTACACGACTTTCTGATAGGAAAATGCTACAAGTATGACACAGCTAAGTGAAGGGGAGTTTGTAGGGATTGTACATACTAGAAAAAGATGCTACTTCACAAACATCTAAAGCCGTGAAGAGAATCCTCCGCTACAGTGTTGGTGGATGAGGCCCACTCTCTGCCACTCACAGTCCCCCTCATTTGGACCATGGAATGGAAATTGTGTCTGGATGTGGGTGAGCAATGCGGCAAGCTGTCATTGGGAGATGATGGGGGCGGACAGGTGGTTGTGGGTAAGTGGGTTAACTTTACCTTTGTTGACTTGGATGCCCATGGTTCTGCTGACTGTCTGGCAACATTCAAACTGGGACATGACAACAAGCATGCAACACAAGGCCCAGTCAGGAAACAAAGGACGTACAACAAGAAACAACAACAAGCAAAAAAAAGAAAAAAACCCAGAAATCAATAAAATGTGGCAGTAAGGCAAAAAAACAAACAAAAGAAGACATACACTGAGTGTGAGGCTCAATGAAACAAACTTAAATCACATTTATACAAGAGGAGAATGAAAGCAACATCAAACAATGTAAGAGCAAACTGAGTGGATACCAGAACATGACTGTGGTGTTGCAGCTGTCAGTGGGACTAGGGACTATTTCAAGGTTTTTATGTGTGTTTATTTCATTATATCATAAAGATTATGATCCAGATTGCCTATTCAGCACTCGCATAATTTATTAGGGGGGCACAAAAATAGACTAACTGGGCATAGCAGTCTTTAGGACCATTTACCCCTTAGTTGGGAAGGAATCTGTGTCACAAATAATAAGGCCCTTCAAAGGAGCCAAATCTGGAGAATGTAGGGCAAATAAATTCCATTAGTGTAACACATTGCAAACAAACGAGCAATCAGACACACAGGCCTGGTTCGCTGCTGTCTGGGCCTGTGCAATGCAGTGCAATATAGTGAAAACAGTTCCAGCTAGCGATTCGGCCCCTTTCACCTCCCTTTAATTGGCCCAAGGACACTAAATGAGCTAAATTAGTATTGTGCCTCTTGGTGCACGAAGCCAGTGTTAGGCTTGTTCCGCCTGGGCTAACCGTCCCCTCATTAGGAGCCACTGATAGAGCCAGTGCGCTAAAGCTACACTCCGCCAGCCCTCAGTTTTCATGGGCAATTTGTGTGGAAGGATGAAAACAGTTGATGAGTTTATACTCGGCACAGAGAAGGGGGCAAGGAAATAATTAAAAACAAGCTAATGAGAGGAATTAATTATTCAATTAATGCCTCAAACGTGCCACCGAGGGCTGAGTTTAGAGGGAGAAATGGGAAAACGAGGGAGACGGCAAGAGAGAAAATGTCAAGCCGTGAGGATGAATAGAGGGGAGAATGAGATATGAAGAGGAAGAAGAGGGGATGTGAAATTGAAGCCCCTTAGCTTAATGCCAGAAAATTGACTATCAAGACCTACAGGGTTTGCAAGTACAGGCAAATTGCCCGCACTGAATCAACAAAAATGGAGTCTTTGTCATTTAAAATTATACATCTTCATTTTACACAAGACGTCCCCAAAGCACACACATTACCTCAGCTACAATTCCCTTCAGTGGCCTAAAAACATGCTGGAATATCAATAACAGCCACTAATGTTAACTGTGGATGCATAAAGGGAGCACCCCAGGTCTCACCTTTCTTTTATGGTGCAGGCTAATGGAAGTACCTCTCTTGGACTATACCCGAATGTATTTCCATGTATAGCCTAATAGAGTAGAATTCCATCACAGAATTGAAACACATGCCTATAGCCATTTGGATTGAATTGCAAATACATCTTTCATAATCGAAAAATTCGCTCGCTGTCCCCGCTCTGATCTAGCATGAGCGAAATCACAACAAAGTAGAACACTTGTTTCCTTTGTCTTTCTCTCCGTCCCACTGCGTTTCCGCATAACTCCGCACCGTCTATCTAGAGAGGGAAGCCGAGCACGCTTCATTTAATCAAGAACACAGCAGACGACGGGATGGAAATATATCCCATTTGAGAGCTAAAAAATGCATCAGCCAGGCCATTACGCAGTGCAAGCTCTTGTCCTCTCTCACACACACTGTCCATCCCACACACAGAGAGGCAAACACTGCATCACTGGGCACCGCATGCAAATTTGTGTTATGACCTTCTGAACCCTGTGGAGAGGATAGAAAACGACGGGCTAACTCCACAGTGACGGAGGCCAAGAAGCTGCTCTAAATCTAAACATTAGCGCACACAGCATTGCTAATACATACTGTGTTACATAAACACTGCATCCGCTCTCTCTCTCAGTAACCCTGCTGACTCCATTTGTCTCCTGTCTCCATTATGAGAGACACAATGAAAATGGACTCCATCCCCCTGCTGGCCATATGGCCCCTGCCTGAGCAGCCACTGCACTTAAAACAGAGTAGGATTTGGATTTGTTTTCATCATTAGCATTAATGTGAAGCCCACTTTCTATCCACTTCAACCGAGTATAATACAAGTGTTACCACTGCAACAGATATCATTCTCTTGAGGGGGGCGGACGACTGTGTACCTGTGAAACACTGGAGTCAAGGTCAGTAGCTGTTGTCGTGATGTCAATAAGCGAAAATAATTGCTAACAATCTACAATCGATCAACATTAGCTCGCAGTGACCTCAGTGCCTCGTGTAGCCATGTTTCAGAATGCATAAGAGTCGCTGTGCATCTTACTGCATTAAAAATGCACCCAGATGTCTGAAACTGACAAGTGAAATATATGTTTGTGTCACAGTCTGCAGCTGACCTTTGTTAGCGATAGTTTACCAGTAAGCCATTTTGCAGAGTAGATTTTAAAGGTCATGCATATGTTTTTTCAGAAAAACAGCATATGTAACAGAGGGCAATATGTGCATTTATTTTCAGACTACAGGAATAGCTCCGCTAGCCTCAGCAGCCTAATAGAAAAGACAGACAAGGTGATTTTCAACACTGAGGTTAATGGGGAGTCTTGTGATATAATGTCTACCTCCCGCTTCTCTCCGGTCACGTCTTTCCCCCTTGTTTCCATCTATTAAGCGTAACACTTGAGTCATCCCTTCACAGCCTCTGGCTATCAGTGCCGTAAATAAAAGGGATTACCAGTTACCAGGTGACATAGAGCTAATAACAGTATGAGTGGGTGGTATGGAGAGACAGAGAAAGACAAGTACAGCAGGAATCAAGAAACTGAAGTACGTGAATTCTATCTGTGAGGGCACATATAAGGCCCAAGACCCCTTTAAGCCCACTGTACTTGAACTGAAAATTGGATAAGATGTGAAAGTAGAAAAAAATAATGTGTTTGGGGGACATTTTCTGATATCCACTCATCTCCTCAACACAGAGATCCTACCTTTCCAGAGAAGTAAAATGGATCAGGTCTCTTCTGACCTGATAAGCCTTTGTGACATTTCTCTCATCAGCACCCATTCAAAGTGCATCATGTTTGGCCCTTTTTAGTGCCAATGGACTGGTTTATGGACAGAGTATCGTGGTTTATGAGGTGATTATAAATCGGTTTGGATGGCTCATTGTCTTTATGAACTGATTTATCACTTAGTTATGGTGTTTGGGTCATCAGGTTTAATTCAGGCACTGAAATGGGCACAATGACTGTATGGATTGTCACGCCACACACAGTGGCGCTAGAGGAACGAAAACACAACCCAAAACAACAAAAAAAGAACAACAAAAAAACATTTTATGTTTTGGTTTCATCATGGAAGATAAATCCAGTCCTGCATCAGAACACCGTACAAATCCATCTCAATATGAATTTGTACAGGAGTTGATGGAGGAAGGGGAATTAGCATTCATTATATGAATGCAGAAGCACAGGGAGGTACAAGCTGCTGATGCACTGAACTGTTACACCACCACACCACTAGGGGACCATCTACTATTTAGGCTCATCAAATACAGTCACTTCACTATGAGACAGCGCTGACGGGAGCAGCTACATGGAGTAAGCTTATAGTTTGACACTGTGTGACTGTGACTGCAAATAATTATAGTCTTGAAATAGACTTTTTGTTGTACTTTAGCTGGTAATGCTAAGCTAAGTATAATGTACTTTAAATTGACTGTTGACCCCAACCCCTTCAGTTACTGTTGCTACGCCTGTCAAGCAGATTTAGCATCAGAATTCTTCTGAGTTTTGCTGTCAGAAATTTCAACTCAGTGGCGGATTTTATCAGCTGTACCTAGCTAGCTAATCACGTGCTAACACTGGTTACACACCAACATTAACGCTCACATTAGACACAACAAACAGCCTTCAAAGGACTAGTGGCTGACAGAGGCTGACTGTCACGTTCCCTGTGTCTCAGCTGAAATGTTGCACTGAACACACCACAAAGACCACAGCCAACAGCTGACATATGTTCTGCCCCTGTGTGAGAGGAAATAACTCTCTATATCAGCAGGCAGCAGTAGTCTGTATGTGTCAATCAAAAAGGGAAACTGAAAGACCAACAGGACAGATTCAAGACGTTAGTTAGCCAGTTAGCACATTAACAACACAACCTGATGTTGAAAGAACAAAGCATTTTTATTGTGCACTCAGGAACAATAACACAATTACAAACTGTTTCTGTTAAAAAGCTCAATGGCTCAATGGTTTGTTTTGATCTCATGCCCTCTAGACCTTAGCCGTTTGTTTACTTTCCTCACTTCCGTGTAACTTCTCGTGCACTGAACTGAACTGCCAATCAGAGTGATATCGTTCACTGACGGGGTCCGCCATCTCCAACACCAAGTCAACATGCTGAATCAGCTGGAAAAAAACAGCAAAGACTAAGGCAACACTCACCAACAGCCCCACATAGAGTCTGCCAGGAATGAGTGCTAAAAGCTGGATATGAGTTAGCATTTTACAACTTCTGGTACCCTCGTCTCAAAATCAAAGTTTTTTTTGAATGGGTTTTTGCTTAGATGCCTGAAATAAGGTCTGTGGTTAACACAAGCTTAAGATACTTCAACATTTTGTTCTACAACATAAAATATGTCAGTAAACAGTATAATAAGTTTCTATGTGTCAATAGGCAGTTGCCAACAAGTGGCTAAATGAGACTACAGAATGTCATCACGCCAAGCTGTGCCGAACATGGCTTTACAGTCTTGTCATGGTGGTGACCATAGTGTAGTTTGTTGATAGCATAATGTTAGCTTTTAAATTCTGGTGATTGCATTTAAGCTTCAGTAATCATGAAAATGTTGTTAATTTATGAAGATTATCTTGATTAACAAAAAGTGTGTCATAAACGTTTGTTTGGCACAGAGCTTATTTTCAGCAATAATCTAAAATCCAATGGGAAAATCCCACAGGGTTTTTGACCAGGGAACCAGTGCGATGCTCACTTCCACATGAGCCTGCAGAAAAATGTCATCCCTGGCGGACTCCACTGACCAAAGGCTGACTGTTGTCTTGGTGTGTCAGGGCCCTTAGCTCTATCTGAGGTAGTGCTGGCCTGGGTCAGTGGCTTGCAAAATATTCCAAATCCAGCACTGAACTGCTAATGTTAGCCTTAACCCTAATTTTACCTCAAGTACTAGCCTCCACACAGTGCACACACCACTTCAACATGTGGAGAAACCCAACGCTTGACAGGCCTGCCAAGTTAAAGTAGCTGAGCTACAATTGGACAATCACTGATTGGGGGAGAGGTTTAGGGAACAGTCAATTCCATGTGAAATGTACATTTTTACAGCTCGTAAACACAGATACAGCACATACAGTGACAAACTTTGACACATACAGTGACATGTAGCGCATCAACTCATCGGCCTTAAGAGTGAGTTAGAGGGGCTCTACTGCACGAGGTTTATGTGGGGTTTAGTGTCTTACGTTGACTTTCTTTGTAAACGAGGGACGCTCTGCGCACTAGTGATGGCTCTGTGTTGTGCCTCGGTGGTGGGGGAGGGGGGACCTGTGATGGACGAACACCGGCGACGGTGGTTAGAAGGGATTAAAAGTTGTTTAAGGTTCTGGTTAAATTACTGTTTAGGCACTTTAAAGGAGAGAGAGGCCTGTAAAAGTCAGGGGGGTTAATGACTTTTTGAGGCATCATTGCCTGAGGTAGATGACTCATCATTAAACAGGTAACGGGGAGAGAGGGTTTTCATTCTGCTAGTTTTGCCTGGAACTTGCTTGTCTCCCTCATCATTAAAAGGTGAGATGCTCAATAGTGCAAGTCCTTAAGTGACTAAGTCAATTGGCCATATGAAGTTAGGGGTGAGTATCAGCTTCCACAGTACTTTGGGTGTCCATCCGTGGGAAGATATCCTTGTGAAATGCAATTATGTTTGCTATTAAATCACAGCACTCATGTAGTATATGTGGAAATCACGGTCAGTGTCTGTTATATGGCACAGAAAGGAGGTTATTAAAGTTATTATGAAACAATTAGATCATTACTCATGCAGTAATTGTCTCCTAAACACAGTTTATGTGCTTCAAACACGAGCAGTGCAACACACTGGACTCAAACATAGAACAGATAAACACACAAACAACAAAAATAAAAGGAACAAGAGGACACAGACACACTCATGCCTACAACCACGCACAGAGGCATGCAGCCACACAAGTAGGCACTCTGATATGAAAGTGTGCGGACACGCACACCCACACACACACCCTTCTCATCTCCATAATTACTGTATAGTCAGCATGTCCATGTCTGGGGGTGACTCTCAAAGTGAGATGTTGACAACAGCAGAGCTGAACTCAAGCTGGGTCTTGTCAAAGGCCTGACACTGATAGCATTATCCGTGTAATTATTCATAGTTAAGTGAACTGCCTACTTACTTTTAACATAATGGATTTGGATGAGTAAGCCATATCTATACTGCCCTTTCATTTCATAACTTATATGACGTCACTAACCCAGAGGAAATATGCGTTCCAATTTGTCTTAATTAGCTTAAATACAGCCTATCTATTATTTGTGGCTGGGCTTTCATTTCTTTTACGTTTGGGCATAATCTCAAAGCACACCTGCGCTCCCTCAGAGGCACATTAGCATTCTGCAGTGCAACTGTTAAGAACCACACACTTCTAATATATGGCTCATGCCTTTCCAAGCAGCCTGCCATTTTTCTTCTCTTCCATAAAATATTTGCTTGGCATTAATGAATGGGGAGTCAGCCAACGCCTCTGAAAATCTTGATCAAGATGTTGAGCAAATGAGGAGTGAAGGAAAAGGCCGCTGGTTTGGCATTGGGAAATGGCAGCGTGTTTGCATGTGTATGTGTGTGTACAGTATGTGTGTGGCTACATGGCATTGGGAATATGAGAGATGTCAGGCTGGTCTCTGTTCCTCTACTGGCGGTGTAAATTAGATGTGAACCAGCATGGTGCCGATGCCAGGGAAAAGTACACCTATCAAGGTTGGCTAACTCATCACGGCTCTACGCACTCAAGCGCCGCGGATGAGGGGAGTGCAGGCATGTGCACGTGTGTTTAAATCTTAATGAAACTGGCCCTCTGAAGGTCAGTGCAGAGCAAGCAGGGACTCTTTCGTCTGCTGCTAATGGTGTATTAATGATTCAAAAGATGCCTCTGTGTCTCATGCGCACAGGTGCCCACCCAAGCACCCCACTGATGCACACACCCACATAACCACCCACACAGACACATGAAAAAACACAGTACATAGACAATGAATCCAATTAAACAAATGCATTAACCAGAGTGACACAGGCATAGACAAAGCACTTGTGTGTACAGGCACAAATGCGTTTTCAGCAATGCATTATGGTGAGGTGATTTGGTAAGAGTGAGAAATAGTTTCACAGGTCTTAAATTGCAGAACTTGGATTTCATTAACCAGCTATGATTGATTATCCCTGGGCTAACAGCTTATTCGAACAACTGTTTTGACAGGTATTTAATAAGGCACCAACCACAAGTGAGAATGAATTAAGTTCAGGCCAATTACAGCAGGTGTAAAAAGATATTCACAGGAAAAAAACAGGAGTAAAATGTGCCTTTAAACTTATATTGATGGGGTGGTTATTGCTCGATTTTCCACGGATGTGATAATCAGTCCAACAGAGAATTAATCAAATGGGACTGAAAATACATTATTCAATTTACATTCAAGTTCCCTTGTTAGAGTAAACACTGTGTTCACATTTCTAAGAGAGCAATTTGGCTGGAAAAAAGGACACTATAATGAACACAGCAGCTTTCAGAGGTACCTCATGTTGTACTGTGAATTTTTATGACTATAATTGTCTGAAAGCTGCTTTTACAAGATAATGTAAATAACACTATAGTGCTGATAATATGTAGTCAGTGATGACCACTTTCTGTGAAGCATGCTACTGCAATTTGGATCTGCGCACAAGTCAGCATTTCCTATGAATTATTTAGTGTTAAAGGGGTGGGGTTTAAGTGCGGAAGGGCATGGAGTTGCATGGGTACAGTGGGTTCCCGTCCTGCGTTTGGGCAATGGTCTTACCTTGAATGTGGACATGGCTGGGTCCCTGCTATACCTGTCTATGGTGTGGAACTTGGACGAGTGGTTGAGCTCATGGTACAGCTCAGAATGTCTTTTGCGAGTGTGCATCACTTTCTGGAAGGGAAGAAAGGAAGGGACAGCAAAAATGAACCAAACAGAAACAAAAACAAAAAAGAAGGGAGGGCAATATAGGGGCAGGCAAGGGAATGGGAATGAGTAGAAGGCTGAGGGACTGCAGAGACGCCAGCCATGAAAAGAGGTTAGAAAGGGACGCCGACAGATCGATCGATTGCTGGCTCATGCTCATACATCATCCACTTCCTCAGTCTTTAAGAATTTGGCAACTGGGAGTGCTGCAGAGGAGTCCTTTAAGTGAAAATTTGGTAAAAATGACTGACAGAAATGCCATTGTTCCAGACTGGTGCCTGCTAACTGGCGGTCCCGTTAACTCAGGATTCTGTCGAACTCATTAAACGTCTAACAGAATGGCTGGATTTTGACAAAAAACTGCCTTCCCTGTGTTCTGAATATGTCTGTCTGGAAGGCAGCTAAAATCCAGATCTTTAATTCTCTGACAGCAAACTGCATTTGTCAGTGCCACTGCTGTTGTCTGTCTGTGCTAATGGGCAGTGCTGGAGCTGCTCGGCAGTAGCTAATCGTCAAAGCAGCTTGCGAGGTTGAAAGTGACACAGGGGCAAGATGCCAGCACTCACACCCGCACACTTACCGGCCAGGACTGGCGCCTAGCACTGGCTCCAATTACTTCAGAGTGGGCACTCTCATCTCTGCTCAGCTAAGAAGGTGCTACTTGTTCCTTGCTTTTTTACTGCTATGTCTTAAGTTTTCTTTGTCTGAGTCATATGGTATTTATTAAGTCCCATGAAACATGTGTAACCTGTGACCTCCTATAGATGATTGCCGTAACCTTCAAAATAAAGCACTAATGTACAGGAGAAGTCCAGTGATTTTACACTTAAAGTTCACTTAACTTATTACAAGAAGTACTACTCAGTTGTATAATGTCTTCTGTGGCTCTGTAAGAGCCTACAAAGTTTGAAAAAAATAACCCTGATGATGTCATCGGGTTATCTCAGCTTGGGTTAGTGATTCAAAATTCATAACAGAAAGACTGTGTGCATCAGATATGCTGTTTGACAGAAGGTGGCATCTAAGAGGGTTTAATGGTGCGTTCCATTTGCACTGGGAAGTCAGAATTTCTGCGTTTTCAGTTGGAAATTTCAACTGGAATGCCCCTGAAGATGGATTTCCAACTTGGAAAGTCAGACGAACCTCACCAACCTCAACCTCAAAATCCAAGATGGCACCTCAGTGCATCAACAGTGACAGTTGTAGTAAAATACTAGCCTCTTTTACACTGCCAGATTTTCTGCAAATGTTGGGCCGTTTTGCCGGCAAGCTTCAAGCGTTTAGACACACATAGCCGGTTTGGCGAGTTGATCCGAGGTGCCCAATTTTCTGCCTCGTAGGGTAGTCATATTGGTGGAACCTTTTTGGTTTAAAAAGAACCAGGCGGCCTTCCGCAACGGGAGGGGCTGTTGATGACTTGTGGGAGGAGCTGTTGATGACGCCTCACGTTCGACCCACTGGCGGTGGATAAACAGGAAACAGCTGATAGCAGGAATGAGCAGCTAGTAGCAAGAGGGAAACGCAAACCTGTAAAGATGAGCAACTGGGGAGACAAGGCATTGCGTGCCCTCCTTGCCCTCGCAAACGAAGAGGCCATTAACTGTCAGATGACGGGAACAGTGAAGGACGGGTCAACTTATGAGAGAATCGCCGAAGGACTGACCAGCCGCGGCTTCCCTCGGAGTACGTCACTGTTTACGTCACATGCTGAGCTACACATATTGTTACTTGCTCACGCCCCCCATTGCCCCGAAAAAGGCGCATTCTGTTTGAACAAAAGTAGACAGGCAGCATTTTGCCGCACTCCCCGATTTTGTTTTTATACTACCAATGCTGAAAAAAGACTGATTGGGCTTTCCTGCAAATTTGCACAATTCCTATTTAAAAAGGGCTACTATTTCTGTCTCTACAAATCAGTCGTACAAGCAGTCCTATCCAACTTCCATCTGTGGACGTGTTGCCACAGGCTTTGTATACGCAAAATACGGCATAATGCGTTGTTATCAACTGGTATCGCTTACAATGGCTAACCTAGCTTGAACTGGTATTGTTAACAGCATCTTGGTTGTCCGGCCTGTCGTACTGGAACGCAATCAACTGGGGTGTGACCTTATTTCCAGCTCCAAGCTCCAACTTCCGAGGTAAATGGAACGCATCATAATGAAAGATGCTGTTGAGTTGCATTATGGGAAATTAAGCATTTTTTTGTCCTTTGACCCACACTAAAAACTAAAAGTCTGGATATCTCAGCTCCTGCTACACAGGGACTGTGTCTCTTGCAGGTTCCCCAGCTTTAAGTGCAAGACCAAATCAATGGAGTACTCCTTTAAGTTTTTCTCTGCAAGACTATTTTCTAAATTAAGTTTCAAAATGTTTATATTGATACAAGTTATACTACATATATATAATATGTATATGTATATAAAGTAAATGTTTGACAGTCTGAAAGGATGGGCAAACTCAATGAAAAATAAATGGATGAAAATGGGTTTACCTTCCATTAGACCATGGAAGTGTACACTTGGCTATATTAGTGGTTCTTCTATGTCAAGCTTCTCTCTCGAAAGTCAATAGTCAATTGATGAGTTGTGGGAGAGCCAGTCTCCTTGTGCTAAATTCATGCAGCGGCCACAAATGACTCTCCAGTAAATTTGCCAGATAGACAGTCAGCCATAGTCACTGTTAGTAGCTTGTCACCACACATACCCTCTATGTGAAATATATATATCCTCATGGCTGAAGGTGAATGTCCAGTCTTTGCAAACAGTCGAAATGAAACTGAATTCTCGCCAAAAAAAAAGAAAGAAAGAAAGAGAAAGCTGCAATGCAAAGGGAGGTATTTTATAGTCAAGGGATACTCTCTAGAGACTGGAGATTCACAGGACACCCAGGCCACTCTAACACAAACATACTCACACAGTGTCAGACCAGGTCGTTCCAACAGATATAACCAGCCAATTGACTACGGCCACATACGCGTTGACCCATAACTGGATTACTTAAATTCATTCAGACACAAGAAGCACTCTACTTTGCTGTTTCTTCAACCAGGACCCCCACAATGACATGTTTGATTGAATTGTATGTCAGTGGGACGTTTTTCTTTGACTTGCCACATAAATTAATTTCTTAAGATTAAGGTTGGGTTTGAGGCCATTGTTGGAGAAACAGCACACTATGTCAGGTAAGTCTGAGACAGTTCATAGTTCTAAATGCAAGGGAGACAGAAGTGCGAAGGGAGGGATTTAGCAATGCTTTTTGCTCCTCTATGCGTTACTCAAGTCCTGGCAGAAGCACAAGAAAGCAGAGACAGGCTGATGACGGGGGGGAGGTCCGAGATCTTACCTCGAAGTCCAGCTCAGAGTACCGTACTCTTTTCCTCTGGAAGAGGAGGGGGGCAGGGGGAGAGAAGAAAGCATCAATGACCAACCCCTCCACCACTAGTGAACTTAAGACCTCTCTATCTCAGTGTATCTGTGGATCTCTCATTGCCATTGTTCAGTTACAAGAGGAAAGCTAATATGCACTGGCTGCCCAACACGATACAGATATTCTTACAAATGTCAAGGCAAAAAGCAAATTATTCAGTCTATTTCAACGTAATGAGATTAGTGAAGTGGAATAACCCAGAATTAGAATGAAACAATAATTTCTCGGCTCACATACTCTCAAATACAATCATTACAACGCCAGCATAAATCATCCCCCTTTGCTATTTTTGGAGATTTTCTTGGAGACGGTCCGATTAAAAGTGCTGTAACAAACATATGAGGAATGGTTCTCCATCCTCTAATCTTGTTTGGGCCCCACCACTCTCCTCTTAAGTGCCTCCGCAGCTACAGCGAGTGGCACACAAGCCGCCAATTTAACAGCTGCAGACATTTCCAACTCATCTGGCCCTGACATTGCATTGCATTACATTCCATCTCTGACTTCCTATTTGGCTCTTGCTGTCTGCCAGATTTGCATTTGGCAGTGAGAGGAGCTGCTCTCTACAGTTAGTTAAAAGCTGTATTCATTCTTTGAAAGGGCAGAGTTGCTGATCTGATGCTATGGCAGCCAAGGCTTTAAAAGGTAAAGAAATGCAAACAGATAGAGAGGTAAAGTTTCTCTCGGAGATGTCCCGTTCACTTCATGGCTCACAAAACACAATGCAATTACTGCCCTCCTGAGGAGAAATCCTTACCTTAAACACAGATATTCCATGATTGAGTCTGCTTTGAAATATGGTTGACATGCAACATGCATATACATGTACAGTATATTGCATGTTTTGGTGGGGACACACATAGAGCAGTCATTAACTCACACATACAAAATTCATGAGGGATCCTCCTGTGATTTGCTGTTATGATGGCATGATGGTCCTGTAGCAACCACAGTCACACAATAGTTTTAAGTCTAAATGTACTCAGTGCAGTGACTCATATGATAACTTGACCTCTACAGCCAACAAGCTGTTGTGAGGAGATACTGATTTATATTCCGCTACTTCTTCCACTTATGTCCAGAGTGCGATGATAGAATAATACGCCCTGTGAACCTTTCTGACGCCTTGAGTTTAAATTTACAAGCCGCTAACTAAAAATCAACAGTGAAATGAACACTGTGAGTACATTTGCGTGATCCCTCCATTATGCGTCACCATGTTTGAATTGGGGGAGTAAAAAACTGCTGTGATTTAATCTTGAGAGGCACGCTCTGATATCCATCTCCAAATCAAGCATATTCAAACAGGGTGAAATTATAGCAGTAAATTACATCCCGCAGGTTTCTCTGCAGATTCTCCTTTTTTTTTGGTATTCATGAGTGCACTCGTAGCTCTTCTGATTTTTTATGAGTTTTAATGACTCGTCCTTAACGTCCTCAGCCCTAAATGAAGCATCTGCACTTTTCGGTGAAAGTGTCGTTTCCATCTCTTTAATCAACCTGAGTGAGTCAGCAAGATGCCATCAGGGGAGGATCCAAAGTGTGTTCTTGCGTGTGTGTGTTTATGTGTCTGCGTTACCGTGTGCTTGTTTTTGTGTGTATGTCAATGCCTGTGTGTGTGTGTAAAATTAAGGTGGGCTGAAAGACATTCACCAGGGGTATTTCCTCTGATCCTGTCTGTCTCAGTCCATCTGCTGTGCCACCTTGTGTGGTTAGGAGGGGGTATCACACACATTACACACACATAATACACACACACACACCAAGAAGAAGCTGTCTGTCATTAGGAGAATAACTCATTTCAACGCTCATTGTCTCAGTCAGCAGCAATGAACACTACTCGGCAGAAAATAACAGCAGTTGTCATAGCAGACTTGTTCTGAGGCACACAACTGTGCTATTATCGCAGTGTGTTGGACATTTTGTTACTGTATATCAAAGACAATATGTATTAGACATTGCTTGAATTGTTTGAAGGCCACACTGTGTAATGTGTGTAATTATAGAGGCATTAGCTATGCAAGCTGACGTCTCCTCTCACCATATTCTTGTGTAGCTGTAAATATTCATCACAACAAATCATTTAGTGCAGTGTGGAATCTTACATCTTATTTTTCTCAAGGTAAAAATTTAATATCTGTTTAAAATAGTGTCTCCCAATGCAAATGCGTTTTTTTCTCCAATAGTTTTTTTTAACTAAGTGATGGTACATTAGATGCAAATGGTGTATTTGCATTTTTCAAATGATTTACACATTATTAGACAGTGTTTAAAATCCTTGCATACACTGAATGTCACATCAAATAAGTGAATGTTTTTCCTCCCCATTGCTGTCTTCCTCTCCTCTTTGTCATTCCACCACTTCACTTATATAACCACACCACCTCCACTACCACATCCACAGCTGTGAACATCAAGTGTGTGCTCAAGTGAAAGAAGAACACAGTGAAAGAGCTGCACCTCCACTTGGCGCCCCTCCTTCCCTCATCCTTCAACCTCTTACCCACCTCCAGGGATCCTGCCGAGAGGCTGCTGTTGGCATTGGTGCTGCCCAGGTTGCGTGGCAGGGTCCTGGTTCTCTCCACTGTGGTTCCCCCTGTCAGAATCTGTCTGACCGATGGCCTCTGGCCCGGCTTCAGCTGGAGTGAATGCCCGTGGGAGTGCATGTGTCCTCCGTGGGAGTGTACAAGACCACCCTGAGCCATCATGTGGCCGTGCCCGTGGGGCATGGTTTTGATCGTCCCATAGGAGCGGTTGAGGTTCATGGCGATGTTCATGTCGCCCACACTCGACGGCACAAAATCCGCCGGGTACGCCTCACTCTCGGCTGGGTGGAGGGTAAGGGGTGAGGGAGGCGGGGGGAAGGGAGGATCCTCCACTGCGATGTTGAGAGGTTTGTCCTCGCCCCCCAGTCCCAGGCCTCCTCCTTGGGAGGAGGGCGCTGGAGGTTTGAGACTGACCGTCCTACGAGGTAAGACCATGTAGTCCCCCTCCCCGCCTCCTCCGCTTCCGCCTCCTCCTCCACCACTCCCCCCGCTTCCGGCACTTCCGTCCTGGGAGGTGTTGGAGGAAGGGGGCGGTCGAGCCCAGCCCAGGCCACTCTCGGTGCACAGGTAGATTGGGGCGCCGCTGCGTTGCTGCCCCTGCTGTCTCTGCTGATCCACGTTCACCTCTTTCTTTAGGGGCGTCTCGCTCAGCTCATTGAGGCCGCCAAGCGTTGGAACCTTGTCAAACAAACAAACAAACAAAAGAATGTTTCAGTTTTACAAGTATGCCCTGAAAGCAAAATGATCTTGCTTTAGATAACTTTGATAACTTTCCAATCCCGTACCTGTACGATGAGGTTGGGAGGGGGGATGTTCCCGGGGAGTGAGCTGAAGTTGACCCCCACTCCCCCCTCCTGATGGGCTGCCAGCTTGGGATCGTCCTCATCATCCAGGGAGATGCGGGAAAGGGTCCCAGTGATGGTGGCCGGGTTGCAGGTGTTCACCTCTTTGAATATGACTATAGGGAGATATGAGGAGACAAGGGAAGTCGTAGGGACAGACAGAGAGTGGGGGATAGGCATGAGATAGGGGAGATAGGGGGTAGTTGGTGAAAGCAAGAAAAGAGAAAGAGTTGATGGGTGAGGTAAAAGAAGGGGTGAGGATAAGCAACATTTAGGAGAAGAAAGAGGGATGGATATTGAATGGAAAGGAATGATTTGATATAAGTTATGCCAAGCAGGAGACGGTTGACAGAGAGATAGGTGAAACAGAAACATAAATTAGGTTGTGATACTAAAGTTTGTTTAGCTGTGAGACAGATTGCATCTCCAAAGAAAAAGTTTCACTTCTCATTTTGGGCTTATACAGCTCACAGTAACTAAGATGAGTTTTGTCTCTGACACTGTGACCTTAAGTCTTGCTCCATCTCTAGATTTGCCGGTGAGCCAGGATTTTTATTAGCTTGGAGAAAGAGCCTGAGTGCAAAATGCTGTGTGCTTCAAATGAAATGGAGCCAAATTCCCTTGCTACTGAGTCCTGGCCCATATCTTACTCACCAGCTTATTATTCCCTGTGTGAGTCTGTGTGCGTTTATGTGTATCAGTGTGTATTTCTGTACGAGGGCCTGTTTTCATTTCATAGCACCATAAATAAAAACAAAACATAAAACTACTTACAGTGGCTTTGGGTTAGCTTTCATGCAAGTTGTTGGAGAAAAAAACTACAAACAGAATGCTATACGTTTCTGGAAAAGCTACTCCAAAATGAACTAAGACATGCTGATGAGAGATTTTTAATCACAAGTGACATCAATCTATCATCATAATCAAACAGAACTCAAACCATTTGGAGGTTCATGCTGGAAATCATGCTCATTCTGTCACCATCAGAGGAAACAATATTTACTCTGTGGCCCCCAAAATCCAATTCTACACCAAAGCATGTAGCGCAGAGCATTTTCATGTTAACAGCATTGATGTGACAACACGTCAAGCGACACGGTTTATCAAAAACTGAGGCTGGATCTTGCTGAGTGTGAGCATACCAGCAAGGACGAAAGCTGAGAACAGACTCCAGCATTTTCTTTGTTTTACCATCCTGTTGGTGCAAAGTTATGTGAAAGGACTAGACAAGGTTTTTGGAAATCCTTTAACATCCACATCCAACAGTGGAGACCCAGAGAATGACTTATAGACGAAGCCGGCAGGTGTGATATGGGTTGTGCTCTTATGGCTTCCGCCATTACTGCAGTGGCATGGTTCAACTGAACACATTTACACCAACACCAAATTCAGAGATGTTCGGGTTACTCACCGTTGGCAGTCACCACCTCTGACAGATGAAGGTAGTCAGGGTGATTGTGAAGGTTATATGTAGGTAATTACTACACAACCTTTGGGGCAAAACTTGGGACCGCTCCTGTCTGTCCTTTACAGTAAGGTATTAAAGTGTTGTGTTGAATAAAGCTAGCTAAAATCTGAAGGCATTACAGCACTTGATAGCTCACATTTAAATAACCACCTCCATGATTTCTTGCATCCTCATAAAAACAAAATACAGCATTTAATAGAAATCGGAAACATGTCAGGATACTGCACATATGGAATTTTGGCCAGAAAACGTAAGAAAGTATCAACTAGCAAGAAATATCGTGGGTGGCTCGGTCTTTTGTGGTAGCTGATCAATCCTCTGTGATTGAAACGTAAAGATATGAAGTCGATTATGGGTTTTAATTTCCATCATTGGAGCAGCTGATAATGGTACAGTCGAGAAAAAGACGTCTAACCATTTGCTAAAACTTGACCAAATTTCCACTGAAAAGTTTAAGGGACAGTTCACCCCAAAATCAAAAATAAATCTTTCCTTCTTAGGGCTGTTGCATAGTTGAAGCACGCAACGCGAGCAAGTGACGCAAGCGACATGAGCAACTCACGTCCTTTCATAGTGAACACATTGAACGCAAGCAACGCGGGCGACCCTTGAAATGCAATACAGCCCTCACGCAATAGGGGGTAGCAGAGTCACCGGTACATTCCTGCTAGCTAGTACTGCTATTTTATTGCAGGGCACTAGAACTGTCATATAAATGGGGGTGTGCCTGTACGAGTTCGCAAAGTTTTTCCTCCTCACCTGCCATATTTCATACCTGCTTCTTCTGTGAATAACAAAAAGTGGTTAATTTCAAGTACATCACTTGCATTATCACCCCTGCTGGCAACGCATGGTATTACACGCGTCGCGTATCAAAAAAATGGACAACACATTTTGAGACGCAAACACGCATCATGGCGTCCCAATGCCTTTGCGTCGACTATGAAACGGCCCTTACTCATATTGCTATATCAGTCTAGATTGTTTTGGTGTGAGTTGCAGAGTGTTGGAGATATCAGTGGTAGAGATGTCTGCCTTCTCTTGAATATAATGGAACTAAAACCAAAAAAAAACAAAACAGGATTTCCTGGACAACTTTCATGGCAAAAGTACTTTAGTAGTGGAGTTATGTACATGTGCCACTGCAGTACTGGCGGTTGATTTACTTCCACCTGCAACCCGGATTCGTCTATAGGACTTCTAAGTCTAGGGAATGGACCAGGCAGTGTTTAGAAGGTCAGTTGGGTGCAAAACTTACATGGGTGTCCTCTCTCTGCAAGGGTGGAGGGGGGAAAGTGACTGTGTTAATATTTCAAAGCACAACACATTGTGGCACATTTGTAACACATCCAAACACACACAAGACCATTGTCAGCAGCGAGTGAAACAGGTCTGAACACATTAAGGAGTGTTATTATCATGCACAATTAAACACAATCTCATCCAAACATATGCTCGCTGAACACATATTGGGCAGAATCAGTGTGATTGATAAGGCATAATAATTTGTGCACGACTGTGTCGAGATGAAGCACATCATCTCCTGTCATTGTATCAACATGCACAGCGGCAGGCTAAGTTACGGCTCTCCATTGCCTCTCTGCAATGCTAATCCTGTGTTGGACAAAGGAGGCGACAAAGGGAGAAAGGGAGAGAGAAATCAGGTGGAAGGGAAAGCTCACCTGTTTGACATGCCAAGTCCACATCCTTCTCAAAATCCGTCTGAGAGAGCGAGGCAGGGTAGGAAGAGAGGAGAAACAATGAGAGTCATTACATAAAGCACATTAATAGAAGCACAGGCCTGGTGAGTGATTGGATCTTGAATGGTTATGCTGAATCCAATGACTCCGGTGCTCTAATCTGACATAAAAAGAAAAGAATAGGATCTGTTGCCATAGTGACACTTTACAAATCAGTCAATTAGTAATGCCCTCTGTGAACAAGACAAAAAAACGTTGCCCTAAGTCATAGCAGAAATGTTCAATTTCCATTTCTTCGTAGTGAATTTGTCCAAAGACAGTTCTGTGTGATGCCACACACTACTTCCACTCTGCTCATGATGGGTATCAGTTCACAGCAGCAGATCCAAATACAGTGTTTGACAGAGACGAGTAGAACGCTGTGGAGTTTTGCCAGGTATGTAATTCTACTGTATGCCTCATCAGTCACCTTGCTGTCATCTGAATGCAAACAGGGAGCGACATTTACACTGCAGCAAAGCTATTATCTGCTGTGCCAGTTGAAGCAAAACTCTGCCGTCCTCTGGCTGAGCTTTTCTTAGACTGGAAAAAAATCTATGACGTAAGAATCCAGATGCTTTTACAATCACCAACACTGAGCGTAACTGCACTTAATATTCGGATTTTATGTAGATTAGCTTACAAAACATATCTATTTGCTTTGATCTAGAATTTACTCGAGGAAAGCAGGGGTGGCACTCGTCCTTGGGGTAAAGAATCTCCACCAAACCCAGAGAGCGGTCGGCTGAATGAAGAAGTGTTGTTTCCAAAATGGCCACCACTCAAGTTTCCTAAACTTCAGTGAAAGTGAAGCTCATTGCTATGCAGTTGTGGTCCTTCCTTCTCTCACCACAGAGCCTCCTCCTGTCCTCCACGGGATTCACTTACAAAAGCCTTTGTTTGTATAATAAACTACAGATTTTAGACAGTTTGGGCACGCCACACAGGCAAAGAGGAAGGGGGGATGGTGGGGGTGAAAAACTGAAAGAGAGAAGGAGAGAATGTGTAAAGGTCTCAGAGGAGCGGAAAACCTCTTAGTACGCAAATCACCCGCAGCACCATAAATGGGTCTCTGCTAAATGGATGGATGAGGATATGAAAGAAACCTCTCTCTCTTTCTCTCAGTCTCTCTCTGCCATCCGAATTGAGAAAAACAAATTATCTTTATTTTATCTATAACACATTGGCTCTGCAACAGCATCACAGGTTAAGTACATTGAGTCATCAACGTGAACAGTTCTGTAAAAAGAACAAATGGGAACATAGTCCTCTTGTTGAGTACTATTGACGAAGCAAACATCCTATAATACACAGCATCCTGGGTGAGGTCACGACTGAAATGACTGCTAAAGAAACCATTATCCTCTTAATTCATTAAAAATTCATAAATGCTTACTATAACTGCATTGCTTATCTTACTATAGTAACAGTTCTAGTTTCTATTTACACATCACAGCTATTTGTAGTTTGGTTTAAAGGTGCAACATGTAATCAAAACAAAAATAAATTTGGTGCAATGATGACTTTTTTAGGTTGAAGGAATAATTTGACATTTTGAGACAAGTTTATTTACCGTCTTGCTCAGAGTTAGATGAGAAGATTGATACCACTCTCATGTTTGTACGTTAAATATGAAGCTACCGCCAGCAACAGGTTAGCTTGGCTTAGCTTAGCTTAGCTTAGCTTAGCACAAAGAGTTGAAACAGTGGGAATAAGCTAACCTGGCCTTTTTAAAAACGTGAAAGAATATGCCTACTACAACCACTAAAGTCAGTATTTAACAAGTTATATCTTGTTTGTTTATTCCATGAACAAACCAAAAGTTCAAAATGACAGATTGTAGTTTTACGTGGGCTTATGTGCAGGAATATCTCCTGGCTGGGTGCAGTGGCCTTGTGAAGTCGTGGTAACCCCACATTGAAGACAAGACTACAAAAAGTTACTGCGCCTAGTCAAAACATTTAAACACATTTGTACACATCAAACAAACAAGATACAACATGATAAGTGGTGACTTAAGGAGCTGGTTTCATTATCTGTGCTAAGCTAACCAGCTGTAGTTTCATATTTAGCGTACAAACATGAGGATGTGTCTTTATTTTGTCATTTAATTCTAAGAAAAAAAGCAAATGAGTGTATCTCTCAAAATGTCAAACTATTCCTTTAATATTTGTTTGCATTTGTTGCAGAATATTGTTTTACAGATTCCACCTTTCTTCATCTACGGGCTCTACTTCTCCCAATGACAGGCTCTTTTCTATAGGTGACATACTGATTGGCTGCCGATGTGGTTGTGGGCGTGGTTATGGTTATGAACGTGGTTGTGGGTATTGTTCAGGATGGGGTTATGCTCATGTGCGTGGCTGAGGGCGTGGCTGTGCTCCAGCCCGTGGTCGTGGTTGCTGCGGGGCAGACTGTGGCAACAGGCTTGCTGGCATGCCTGGGGGCCTGTCGGTGGGAACTGCTGTGGGTGGCAACCAGACAGGCACATGGCTGTGCCGTAACGCAGAGAGCCACACTGCTGCCCACAGTAGCTCACGTTTGGACACTTCTGATGGTGACACACACAAAAAAAAATGGAAAACATAAAGTTGAAATGTTACTCTGAGCTTTAATAAGAGATGAACTAAATGATTTCTTCTAAAGACGGCTTTGATTAAACTTTAACAAGACGGCGTAGCTACGCCTTTACATCTTTATGGTGTCTCTAAATGTCAAGGATTCTACATTCTAATGAGATTTCCTTTGAATGCAGCAAGAACACCTGAGAGTAATTATAATGGCGATATTGTCTAACTGGTGCAGCGTCACCAAATTATCCATCACAATTAATATTCTCAAGGTTATGGTGTCGTTCACTCAACAGCCCTTCATGCATATGTGCAAGATTTCTTCAAAGTCAGACACATTAGGAGAAAACATAAACGAGACCTCTGATGCTTTCCCTTTATTTCTGTCATATATAGAATGTTACGACGTTATGAACTCTGTCTCTGTTTTTCTTACTTTCAAAACACTCTGATGTCAGCTCGTGACAGCTTTCTTTATGTGCAAGTGTTTAATAAATATGCTTACATCAGGGAAACATGTAATCATACAATGGTTGCCAGTGATATTAATTTCTCCCTGATTTTGGATCATATTCCTGCTGGAACATGTTGAGCTGTGAAGCTTTAATTGTTGATTTTCCACAGTAGGAAGTGCCCCTATACTCTGTTACAGTCATCCTGCGGCTGCAATGACGATACAGAGACGTTGAGATACATAAGACCCAGAAATGCTGACCAATCAGAGCATACTAGGCTTTTTGGGAAGGGGTGTTTCAAGAGACAGCCGGTATAATGTGGTGTCTTAGATGTGAGGGTGAACACAGCTGTCTCAGCCCAGACAGTAAGATGAAATAATGTCTTTTTAAACATTAAAGCATACAAACATGTTCCAGCAGAAGCGCAAAATACAAATATAAAGCCAAAAATTAGCATTACAGTTCCCCCTTTTGAGGTTTACCAGCTGCCTTTCTTAATAGAGCATTAGTCGGCATAGCAACGAGCTGTGTGTATTATAACAATATGTTTAACCGAAAATTAAATAAGCACAGTTAGACTATAAATGTTCCTCTCGGTTATGAAAACAGAGACAGAGAATGTGTCATAATGGCTTCCCCGAGCAGAATGATGGCTCCAAAGTTTAATCTTGATAACCTCAGAGGGGCGTTCAGAAAGCCATAATCGTTACCGCAAACAGGTCTGAGGGAGAAATAAAGGGAATGGCGTTGTGAGACTCGCTCATGCTCTCGTAGTAGCAGTGTGACCGTATTGACATTGGCACGGCAGTTCAAGTCCGTATGATTTATCACACTATTAGCCACATTTGGAACACGTACAATAACCTTACGGGAGCTCTGTGCTCTTCAAGTAAAGAGGGAGAAGTTTAGGTTAAAAGTAAATACAAAGTGCTGAGGTGTATGTTTTAGTAAAACAGGAAATGCTGTGGGCAGCTTACATTGTGAATGTCAAAAATGCATTGATATTAATTTTTGCAGTGTTGTTACAGAAGTGGTATTTGACAACTTTTCATGTCCACTTATATATGTAGCACTATTTAAAGTTAGTTTCAGGCTGGGAGTGAAATTGCATTTCTATGAGGAGTGAAATCAAACATTTTGGGGAAAATTAAATGTGAAGATGCATAATGCATTTACAATAATGAAGTAAAAAAAAAAATGCTTAAGGAAAAGAAGAGAGCGAGGTATGAGTTTGATCGCTACAGTAATGGCAATCATGCTTCTTGTTATTGGAGCTGAAGCTTGCAGAAAGCTCCAGCCTGGTTAATGTTGGTCCTGCGGCTAATGGACTGCAATGTGGGATGAAATGGAATGCTATTCACCATGATCTGCACCTGTCCATTCTTGCAGGAGTCTGGTGAGTTTTCGCTGTCGTCTTTACATCCCCCCATCCTACAGCGCACCGCGTCCTGCACCTGAAGGGGGGGAATAAGGGACGGGGGGGGGAGAGGAAGGATGAATACAGAGAGGAGAAGTAGGAGCCGGGGAAAGAATGATGAAGGAGAGGAAGGGAGGATGCAAAGGAGAGAAGTTAGTGGAGGAACTTTTGCTTAAGTTAGTTTGGCAAATGTTGGAGCATGGGGGAACTCACTCCCTCAGACATTTCATATTCTCCGTCTTTATCGCTGCAATGACAGATGTTCAGTGAATACTAAATTATGTGAAAATGGCAAAGTAAACGGAAAAGCTATGTTCTTCGCAAAGTAGCTCAGCTTGTAGCTTATGTAACAGTCAGAGGATTGGTGCAGAGAGCACACAGCAGCTCTTCAAAGTGGCCTATTTGAGCCTTGTGAGATCAGTGGCGCTTGGCCCAAATTAAAACCAACAGTATGGTATATAGATGTTCCGACCCGTGGGCCTTCCCCGTGTCATATTGTTTTTCTTTATCCTCCCACATACGGCAAACACACACCCAAACCTACCGTCCGAGGAGGAGTTCTCGCAACACAGCTCAAATCAAATGGATCCCTGCATTATGTTTCTCAGCCAACTCTGAGATTCTTTCCCCCCGTCGGGCTCTGTATTATAGATACCCTGGTTACTTGCTGAGGAGCAACATCATTTCTCAATGTTGCCGCTGTCAAATCCCATAAGAATCTCATGGGTGGAAACAAGAGTGCTTGTGTAAGAAGCAGTGGAAGAGCGAACGAGAGCATCTTCACTCTCACTGGGTGGTCTCATCTATGTGTGTGTGCTGCTACAAATGGAGAGGATTGGAGTAGAATCCATGTCTGATTAATACTGCATGGGTATGGGTATTGCCTGCATTGTTTCCCTGCATCCGTCTCTTCTCTTTATGTCCATGCTCATCCTCGGTGGCATTTGTTCTCGTTCCCATTAGTGTGTGTTGGCAGTGCAGCTCATTCTGACTTCAAAGTGAAGAGCCCCCTCTATGTGTCCGTACCTCTCTCCCCACCTACCTCTCTATTTCATCCTCCCCTACCACCAGCCCCTGCTTCGCTCTTGAATCATGTTTTTTCTCCCACAGATCTCTGCACGCAGTTTGTCTTCCACCCTCCTTCCTCCCCTTCATCTCTACTCACTTAACAAAGTCCCTCCCTCACCCTTTCTCGCAGTATACCCCTCCTTCACGACTCCTCTCTCCTGCTGCCTCCTAATCACAACACCTCACAATGCACACATGTTCATCTGCTCCCCGACTGATCTCAGCAGGCCGTCTGTGCCGCCAACGCCGCCGTCCTTTCATTCGCCGCCGCGCCCTTACACACAGCTGGTGCTATCGAGGAGCGCTACATGGTGCGACGCTCACCGGCACGTTTTGTGTCTGTACTTTACTTCACATAACATCACACTTTGTGCCGCCTCCTCTCTTGTTTTGCACCGTAATGCTTCCTCACTCTCCCCTTGTTCCTCCCCTCCCTCCCTCTGGTATGGCTCTCCCTTCTGCCTGTTGTTCAGCAGCTACGAAGGATTTACGCAGGGGATTTTCATACATTTACAATAAATAATTCCTGGATTTACTGTACCCTGATCCCTGCCGCTTTTGTGATATTGATTTAATGCAGCTAAGCATTCCAAGCATTTAAGAATTCACTTACACTATGCAGTGCATTCAATATCATAATGATCTCCTGGATATAGGCAGGGCTGTGTGTGGTGTACATGCATCAGCAACACATTTACAGCTATGGAAAAACGATGACATTGTAAATCCATTAATTGTAGTGAGTGCAGTAGGGAGTTAGCTCATGGAAAAATGAGCGTGTGTGCCTGGAAATGTCTGTCTCAAGGGCACGACTACATGTATGTGCACAATGAGATTGAAATTCAGCATCCCAGGGGGCCACTGCAAAGCCTGTGGCAAAATGGCACTAGAGGGTATTAGTTAGGGACTTATCGTCTTATTCCATACAGCATCTTAGTAAGCTCCTTAAAGCAGCCTTGGATCAGTCGGACAATACTTCACTATCATACTGCATTATGGAGAAGAAGCGCTGCAACACAGGACATAAATACTGTGCTAATCCCTCCTCATGTCTGATTCGCTTGTGTTCTGCCGTGACCTCAGACTGACCCGGAAACTAATGTGACATTTGCGAACACAGATCCCACCTGTCGAAGGGAGTGAGTGTCGCTTAGGTCACTGCGGTGGTGCTGAATTATAAATGCATGAACTCAACATGTCTGGGATGCATACAGTACAGCTGCTTAGCAAAAGGAGACTCACCTCTCGGCGCATTGCACAGTGGACGGTGATGATGACAAAACCTTGGACAGAGTCAAAGACAGCAAACAGGACCTGAAAGAGACCAGCAAGATTTACTTGTGAATTTTTGCACATTTTTATTTTATTGCAGTTGTTCCCAAACAATTTATTAACCTGACACGTAAAAGAGTTTGTTACACAGGACCATCTTAGAAGCAATCATTGGAAACTGTTTGGAAAATGGCAGGCATTTTCAAAAAATACTTGGTAGTTGATTGGATGAACCATCTGTCTATCACCAACTATCACAGTCGGGAGAAGAGCAAGAACATCTTTTGCATTTAGAAAAGCCTTCGATGCCGTTCTTTGCTCTTCCTCCAGTGAAGTAATTCTATAGCTATACTATAGCAGCATCTATGTTACCCTCCTGAGGAGCCGCTATTGTTGTTTTTAACCAAAAGCTCCTGCTGTGTGTCATGGCATGTGTCTACAGGATCCATCATTTCCACGCTTCCCATTCACTGTCTAAGTAAACAGCTGTGCAATGCATTCTGGAAGCATCCTGTTGCGTTACGAGAGACGAGGCGTCCACTCACCCTTTGCATAAAGCTGAGGTCAGGCTACTGTAGACAGACTCGCAGCCTCTGGAAACTCCAGCCTGTTCCCATTCCCAACTCATCAAATAGATAGAGACAGATACTGACACCTTTTGCAGCAGTATGATACACACCGGGCATCAGCAATTATTGACGCAACAGGAAACAACTAAACTCATCAAATACCATCACTTTGTCAATGGACATCCACGTCAGATAGCGACGCACAAAGGCACCTTTCGTGGCATCATGAAACGCCCCAGCCTGCAGCAGTTTTTAATGCTGCCGGCAACTACTGTAGTTTAAAAAGGGACAAAGTCCCTATGGGGGTTAGGATTGGTCAAACGCACTCGGGACTTTCACCTGGGAGCCTGCTGTTCTATTCCTGTGTGAAACCAAAAGGCAGCTGTGTTATTTTAATAAAAAAGTAGTGTGCTAAAATGTGTAACACGCTACAGTAGTGATGTATGTCACATAACATATGTCACTTAATGTTACATGACGTTAGTGACAACCGTATTTATTAAGCAAACCCATGATGTTTTTTGTAAACCAAACCACTTGCTTTTGTTACCTGAACTTCAGAAAATAAATGTAGAAATGAGATGTTTTATGTACGTTTTAAGTTTATTTAGAGAAAGACTGTATGCATGTAACGAGCAGAAGTGTATTTTGAAAAGACACAATGCACGTAATGTGAAGCACAAACCGACAAACTGTCCTAGAACGTACAAAACTGATGCAGGAGGCCATCGAGTGCGTCACATTTTGACGTTTAGATCCACTGACAAAGCGGTGATTTGATGAGTTGGGATGAAAACACCTTGGCACACCTGGAAATCTTTCACACTAACCGTAGATGATCTGATATAAAGACTGATTTAGCAACTGCGCGGCTTATTTTTCACCTCAAATGTTTTCAGAAGCTCATTCTAATGAACTATTTTTGCAATATAGGAGAAAGTTTCCAATCAAGCTGCCATGTTGGGAGCACAAAGCCCATGAGTTAAAGTGGCACACCTGTAAAACATTGTAAAACCTTGCCTGTAGCTGCCAGTGCCTCCTAACAACACGCTGATTGGTCAGAACCACTGTGGTTAACACACAAACGCATTACTTGAAGTCTGATAAGATGGATCTCCAGATGATCTTGTAATCCCCCAATTCTTGTCTGATCCTGTGATATCATGAGAATCCAGCTGTTGTGCAAAGTAACCCATTCAAAGTGATTTTTGTTTTCCAGGTCCTCCCTCACACAGACTCCACGACCATGCCTCTACACACATATCACAAGTCAACTTATGTCAATATTTGGCACCACGGCTGCATTTGACAGTTTTTCCCAACAACAGAAGCATCTAATGTGGGACAGCTAACCTCTCCTCGCCACAGAAAGCCGTAAGCTCGCAGCTGCTTACATGCTACAAACTGATCTTAGTTCTTTTGGCCGGAAGGTTGAGCTGTTTCAAACTGTGTCGAGGGCTGAGATGTAACGGCGTTTCTCTTTGAGCAGGCTACAGCGACAAATCTTTCCATCACTGCTCTGACAGTCAGCTATTTCTGACTTGTGTGCACCTGGAAAACTCACCGAGCCAGAAAGTGTGTCGCGTTGCCATGACAACCAGCAACCCCGAGGCGTCATTACCATTCTCTGCTGTGGTATAATTGCAAAATTTAGTGTTTAGCATCTTGTTACGGTGACTTTTTTTCGCTCTTTTGATACAGTTGAAAATGGAATATAAAAATGTTGCCTTGTTTTGTGATGTGGTGAAAAGTTGAAAGTTAAAAAAGTGCTTGAAAAAAAAAAAGACAATCTTGTGGCATTCTGCAGCACCTGCGTTACTAACCATTGTGTTATCATATCCAGCATTGCTGTAATACTGGAGTGAAATGACTCAGTAATCATTAGAGAAACACTGATATGGGAATTAAGTGAGTCAGCCAAGTCATGTTTATTCATAATAAATCACTGCAGCCGTTCATACTTTCATTCATACACTGTCTGTGCTCATGATCCTGACACACTGTACGCTTCTTTGTGTCATACTTTTTCAGTGATGATCAGAATTGTACTTTATTGTGTTGTACACCATTTCAAAGCCGCTTTCTATGATGCATCACAGGTGTACATGTTTGTGTTACAGGTTACAGCATGTGAGCGTCTGCTAGTGTTGCTGAGAAACATCACCTGGAAGAGTGTGGAGCGCCGGTCGGTTATGGCCAGCACCGCTGACATCCAGGTTAATGCTAACAGGGGAAGAACCACGCAGGAACTCCACAGAGACGCCCTGTCAGAGAAAGAGAAAGGGAGGCAGACGCAGAGAGGGGTAGAGGAGGGGCGCAGAGGGAGAAGGAACAAGGGGTTCAGTCTCAGAGCAGACCAGCCAGCTCTGCTAAGTCCCATAACTCCACTTCTCACCCACCCCACCCCCGACACACAGATCAGTCATAGATTCAGTGGTGGGCAATTTGAAACTGACTGGCACACTGAGGTTTGTATCACACTTAATATTCCAACTGAGAAGTGGAAGATGATGTGTAATCATGTAGATAGTTATGAGACTGACAATTGCTCACAATTACATGGTTGATGTGCACAAATTGTCATGCTGGTGGACTGTGAGACGATAGGCAGGGGGCCAAGAAGGAGGGGGAAGACAGGCCATTGACAAGTACTGACATGGGGGCTTTCTGGAGAAGGAGTGTGTGTGGTGGTGTGTGTGTGTGTGTGTGCATCTGTAACTCTATGGAGTCAGACACCAATTTAAAATGTTCATGCTGTTTGAGCACATATTCCTGGTTTTATAACCATCAGTCTGACAGACGGACAGCTCTGTCTGGCTACGCTGAGAAATATGCGCGTCCCTTTACAGGTGCATGTCCAAAGGCGATGACGAAAAGAGAAAACAGAGCCATAAAGGCAAAGCTGCACTGTCCTCTTGTTAATATGTAAAGTTTCCAGCTGTTGTTGACTGTGATTTTACAGTATGGCTTGGTTACAGCCTGCATGCTATATGAAAAGACACACTCTGATACTGTAAGTGTACCTCATCATATACAATAAGTGTGTTTTAATAAGCTGTTCTGTTTCAAAGTGCTACAAAGTCATTTGAGAGCAAAGTAATGTGGAGAGCTTGCTTTGTCACAATCTTCGAATGCTGGTTATCTCTTTCTGGAAGTAAATTCCCAGGAAATAGTCTTAAAGCTTTATCAGGACGCTTATTTATAAATAGAGAATAGATAGAGAATAAAGGAGTGTTTAATACCAGCAACATTTAAGCTGCATTATTGTATTCTGTTGTTGCTGTTTCAGAGCTTTTTCACAGTATGGGTAAACAGATTATTTGAAGGACCTTCCAGCCAAATAGTACATTGAAAGCTACTGATATGTATTCAGCAAAGATGTAGGTGGATCTGAGATCAGCAAAGCTCTGTGAAATAAAGTCAATAATGGCCTCCGTGTTTTCCCAGTGACAACAAGAAACTGATACAAACTTGTTACTGCAAATAGGCAATCTCATCCCATTAGCGTCCAATCATGCGACAACACAACTAAGACCAGAGTTCCTGCTTTAAACAGAGCTCTCCTCCAAAGTAAACACAAAGCCATAATGAAAGATTTGCACAAGGACGTAGTTAAATATGCACAGGATTGTTTACAAGAGTAAAACGGGAGGAGGGTCTTTCATTAACAGCCTGGCTGCTGCAAACATGAAACCATGACAACGAAGCTCTCACTGAGAGGACCAAAATAAAGTCTTCAAACAGAAATTGGTCTTTGATCTTTCTCTTGTTAGACTATAGTGTCACCTTCGAGCATATCAACGTCCATTAGATGCTGGTGGGGAGATTGTGTGATACTTTAAGTTCAGAAAGTGGCATATAAAAAGAAGGTGCAGCCTGTTTCCATGTTGCATTACCTTACTTTATTTTGAATTCTAAATGATCTCTTACAGCGACACAAAGTATGTCAGAGGATTTTGTTGCTGCAATGTTTGGATATGTGTATTTGAAAGTATGACAGAGAGAAAAACACAAAAATTTGTAATGCACTCCCATAAAGTTGGAAGATTTGTGAAGATTTGTACGGAGCCCCGTAGAAATCACTCATGGCGATCATGACGAGATTTTTCTTTGGTTTTCTCCCACTAAATTTTACGTTCTCTTGCAATACTTTTGCATTCCCTTGCAACAGTTTCCCTTCAGTGCGCAAGGTGAAAACTGCAGCGTTTGATAGTAAACTGTTCAGTTAAGATAGAAAAACTGGAGAAATTAAGGTTACACATAGGTCCACATACAGGTTGCAGGTAACAGGAGGGGTCTGACTCCTTTCGACTCTAATTAGTGAGATAGCATGAAAGATCTCACTTTAACTTTTGGTGTTTTTGCAGCACTGCTACTTAAGATTTTGATTGAACGCTTGTTTCTGTGTTTCACTATCTGCACCTGACTGAGTCTCATTGTTGCTGCATTTGTAACCAACAGTAGCCCACAAGCATGCAGTGTCAATGAATGAGCGTTGGTATTACAGTAGCTACTGTGATCTAAGAATTCGTCTAAGTATATAATCGAAAAATTACATAACAATGCCCAGTGCAAAATAAAATTAACTGAGCTGAGCCACACTGGGCCACTGTGCTAGCAGCAGCTTAGCTGAAATAGACGCGGCTTAGAAGGAATGGAAGGAGGAAAGTATTGCGAGAGAATGCAAAATGTATTTTCAGAGAGCACAAACATATTGCGAGTTTAACGCAAAGTGTGAGTGAACACACACACACATAATCTTGTTGTGACCCTTTGGGAGCTCTGTAGATTTAAAATTGTGGCAAATATATTCTGATTTTAATCCTTAATGTGGGACTAAAAGTTGCAAAAACACTAGATAATATCATGTTTTGTTGGACCTTTCAAAATCTCTGCCTCATGTTTGTAATACCGATGTGACAAATCTTCCACTAGAGCCACAAAAGACAAACTGTTTCCACAGGCAGTGTGGCACTCTGCACAATTAGACATGCAGTGACAGTTCTAATAAATGCTCTTAACAATAAGACTGAAAAACCTGCAGCTGATTATGTTAGCTATCCTAAATGCTTTGCCAGTTTTCCCTCAGTCCATCCCTTAACTCCACTTGAAATGTGATGCGTTCACTGTAACCACCAGTTAAAGGTGGTGGAACTGAGATGACACTTCACCACATGAGATGTTATAATGAGAGCCAGAAAGTTTAGCAACACATTTCATAATGCAACACATGCACTGTCCCTGACATTGTAATGGCCTGATGTGTTAAGCCTCTGCAATACTGCACAATAAACAAGTTAAAACAAACTCTAAAAATGAAGCACAAACACTGTCTGACATAGGTCAGGTTTGCTCAGTGCGACCTGAGGAAAATCCACTTTGGATCAAAACATGCTCTCATTAAATAGTGGCGGCTTGCAGTGCAGGTGCTTTGCCTTTCATTAGTTTGGTTTTTCTTCATCCGGACAAGTCTGAATGTCATCCTGCATCATTACCGACAGCCAGAGATTACAAGGATGGAGGAGAGAGAGAGGATGATGGAGAGTAAGAGACACAGAGAGACAGAGAGAGGAATGGGGGGGAAAGAGGAAAAAAATAGAAAGATGAAGATGGACTAACATGGCGCTGCTGGCAGTCGCGCTGGACAGAGCGGTGCTCGAGATCACGCCACACTTGGAGCATTTCAGGAGCAGTCGGCTACGCGCCTCCGCTGGGACACTTTAGGACATGTGCACACAGACACACACATACACACACAACCATGTGGGGGGGACAGGAAGGGATGGGGATGTGTGGAAACATAAGTTCCAGAAATGGCAACAGGTGAATGTGCAGGCGGTCACAGTTGCAAAAAAAGAACCGAAAGAAAAGGAGAAAAAGTGGACACAACAAAGAGAGGGAGGGGGGGAAAGAAAAAAGGGGAAGGGGGAGGGAGAAAAGAAAGAAAGGCAAATTAAAACCAGATCTTAAAAAAGTAGCAGCAATGAATAACAGTCAGAATACAAAGATTGACTCAGAGCAAGTGGAGAGAAAGTGAGAGACGGACATTGCAGTGTTACAACGGAATAATGTGGATTAACAGATTACAGTGACACAGACAGGAAGTACACCGACTATCTTATTCCACTGCCAGTGTGTGTGTGTGTGTGTGTGCAGGATGGTGCACAGTGGAGCTTTATCAGGGTGCAAAGCAAGAAAAAAGACTTTGGCTGTTTACTTACAGTTGACTACTCAGATGGAGAGAAACAGTGTGTGTGTTGGTATGTGTGTGTGTGTATATATATCGCGAGTAGAGAATGATGGGGCCATGCACGGGCTATGCTACATTAGCGTCCCATCACAGCTCATTGCCTTAGTGCCAGCCACATCCCCACGGCTTCATAAGGAAATACATTACGCTAATGACAGCCTGTCCTGTTAGCAACACGATTGTGTGCGGGAGCGCTCAGATATGTGTGCGCTTCTGAACACACACATCTGAGAATCTGCGAGGGAATGTGCTATATACTCAGATAACACAGGGGACTTTGCTCGTAACAAAGACGTGTGCATCTGTTTGTTTGTGTACGTGTGTTTGTACACATCAACTTGTTTAATCTCAGTTGCATCAAAGAGTAACAAAAGCTAATCAACCCCCCAGAGAGCCAATCTGTAGGATTAACCCTTGCAGCTATACACAAATGATCAATTTCAATTTGTGCAGGAGACAGACATTGGAGGAAATGTAACGACATAGAGAAACAATGGAATCAATATGGAAATGAAAACATGGATTTGGCTGTGAGAGCTGAGGAAATCTCCGCTCATAGGATTAGTAAAGATGATAAACGACCCCCCACTGCTTTATTACAGTAATGTTGTAGGCAGATGCGTATGCATGCATATATATTGTATGTGGGCATACATCATGTGTGTGCACGTCTGAGAGAATAACGGATTTTGAAGTGCTCAAGAATTCACCCACATAAAGCTGGTGTTTACAGTATGTAATTAGGCTTCCGTCTGCCATTGATTTTCATATCCACCATATTCATCCGTGTCACACAATACTGAGAATATGAGATGTGAAAGCGATAGTGAAGTGCTGATAGATTTCACTGAGCAACAGAACATAACAGATGTCTTGTCGTTTTGTTGCCAAATTGGACCGCATTTTTGGACTCTTTTTACGGGAGGCACAGGTGCACAAGTAGGTGTGTGTTCAGAGACCCTTGAAAGCAGTTCGAGTTAGTTGCCATGAAAATATTGTCTCCCCGAGTTTGTGTCTGACAGAGAGTGAGTTTTATTTAATGCAGCAAATCTGTAGTCGGTTCCCACCAAGAATTGCGTGGATGGGTGAGTATCCTGTGTGTGTTTTGCAGGTAGAGTGTGTTGATGTCTTTTGTGTGTGTGTGTGTATGAGGTGCAGAGGGTTTGGGAAGTTATCTTACCCCGCTCGCTGCTTTTTAGACTTGTCTGAGATGCCATCCCGAGACATGAGCTTGTTAAACACCACGATTCCAATGAGCATATTCACCTGAGAAAGAGAGGACAGTTAATAGCTGCGATTCAATTCATGCACTATATCACTGCTCTATATACATCTGCTCTTTCTCTTAATATCTCAGTTGATTGAAGACTGAAAGTGACAGTGCCTTTGCTGTCAGGGCTCCCAGGCAGACTACCTCCTATGCAAGAGCAGCTTTAAGCTTATTCTAATGACATTTTTATTTCAAAAGCATACAAAGATTTCCCTGCATGCAGCTATTACTTACAAGTTTGAAAATCCATAATGGCATAAATGTCTAAAGACAATGTATGACATGATTCCTAAACACGTTACACTATAGCCTCCTAACTCTGTACATGTTTGTGATGCAGTGTCCCTTGAACCAGTACTTTTTATAAAGTGAGCTCAAATCTAACTAGTATAATTATGCCTCTTCTGTACAACTGATACACAATCAACAGCAATTTGGCCAATCACTGATAGATTTCATGATCTAGAAACATGTTTGGCAGATGCTATTTACACACAGTGTGTTAATAGCCAATATGGCTATGTATATCCGAGTGTATAAAACATCATGGCGGAGGACGTACCCAGGTGTCCATGACCAACAGTTCTATTTACACTACTATATTCCATGGCGTCCTAGCAACGTCAAAAAATGATGTTAACACAAATAGGTCCATTCAGGTATTCTGGTAACATTTGTACACACAGTCTGGGACTATTCTCCTTCAGTGCAAACAGACACATTTTTCCTCCTCAGATTCAACATTACAAATGTTAAATCTGAGTATTGATTGCTGCAGTACACATTCCAACCACTAGTGGCAGCGCTGAGTGCAATGTTGCTGCGCAGCACTCATTCAGTATGTGATGAATCAACTGCACCAAATTTAAAAGACACTGTGTGTATTCTTGAGGTCTAGAAACCATGTTAAACAAAATTCTTTTGAATTGTCTTATAGGTGTTATCTGTTTGCTGTACGCTGTACAATGATTGGCTCTTTCACAGCTGAGAGGCTAGTGAGGACCAATCATGGTATTTTGTATTGATTTCAGTTGAAGGATAATGACTGATGAGCCGTCCATTATCAGGGATTAATGGACTATGGGGAGGTCAGAACCTCAGCAGAGTCCTTTAATTCTTGATTACGGACAACTTGAAGAGTGTCATCCTGCTTGTACCATGCTTACTTGCCAAATGAGACCATTCATGAATTTTGCAATCAATACCTTTTTCAAATGTCATAACTTGGTTTACCTGGTAATACTTGAGGGTCTGACTAAGACCTGGAACAATCATAACCATCCTATAGGTTTAATAAGGTCAGGTAAACACTATAAACCATGGATATGTCTGGGCAATGGGAGATATCTGTATTCCGCTCAGTTCATAGAACCCTTTGGCTTAGCGATGAGCCAGAAAGCTAACATTATACGAGCAAGATTCAAAGTAAGTAAATAGAATTAAATGGTATATTTGACAACAAGACTAGCCAGCTATGTTATTGTCCCCAAATCAATGTCAAGACTTTCACAAACAAATGACAGAGATATTATGTAGCCAACACGTCTATTTACAAAGGTGAACAGACAGTTTTACTAGAAACAGCCTAGCAGGCGTCCAATATCACAAATTAATGGACATCCTACAGCCAATCAAAATCGAGTGTTCACCCAGGCCATGGTTTAAAGAACATCATCGCTGCTCGGATTCTTTAAAAGCTCCCTGTCCGCCATATATAATAGTATAACCAGTTGCTATAAATGGTGAGTTCCTTGAGGTGAGTGTTTCTGACTGATTTATACAACAAACATCAATTTTTATCACTTCCAGCTGTGATTTTGTTTTCATTTGTAGTGAATACCCTCAAAAAACAAACAAACAAACAAAAAAAACAGAGAGAGAGAAAAAAAAACACTTATTGCCTCTCATCCTGGCTTCTCTTACTAATGAGGAGCTCGTAGCTAAGCCTGCCAAACATCTGGCCATAGTGACCCAGTGACAAAGATTCTATTAGGCACACAGATCTGAGCCAAGGCTTGCTACATGTAGACCTCTTCCACTCTAAAAATCCTGCCCATCTGGGAGATTTTCTATCCCGGCGACACACTAATCCTGATTTCCAACATTTATCTGCACTCTTTCTTCCACCCGTTATGGGTTTCCCTGTAGAGTCTTTGTTTGGTTATTCATCTGCTAGTGTTCTTCGGGATGTCAGCGGTGCATTAGCGATGACATTCACGCTCTAGTACATACCTATACTGTGCATGCGATGAATTCCTATTCTTATCAAGGTCCTAAACTGAATGTCTGCTCTGATTCTTTCCTTCATCTGTCACCAAGAGCAGCTTCTGGCTAGGCAGGGAAAATTTTATAGATTCAATACACGGTTGCTGGAAATCCTAAAAAAAGAGCTGAGTAGTTGAGCAGTTAAAGTCAGACTTTCATGTGGTCAGTTGAATTTCCAGTTTTTTGCAGCTTTTGCAGAAGCCGGATTTTTACTTGAAGCTTTGCTCCATCTACAGTACATCTGGCAGCTTTTGCAATTTGCTAAAAACTCTCTCTCTCTCTCTCTCTCTCTCTCTCTCTCTCTCTCTCTCTCTCTCTCTCTCTCTCTCTGATCTCCTTCCCTCTTACGTGTGTGCTGCTGCTGACAACTACCTACGATGTGCCAGATTGCGCGAGCACAATTGTCATGCCAGTCTTGTCTGGCCCTGGCTCTGTGAGTCAGCATCATCCTGCTCTGCTATTTGCCCAGGGCCAGGTTCATTAATTAGAGAAGAGTCCTGTGGGAAGGTCTGTGTTTCTCTGCCCGACGTCCCACTCTCATTACAGATGTTTGTTAGAGTGGGGCCCCAGCAACAACACCGGGGGGCCGGGGACCATTACATAGCAGCTGGGGTGTGGAGTGTACATCAACAGTGTGGAGGTAGAGATGGCAGAAAGCTGGAAACATTCCAAGGATACCCAAACACTGACACACATGTATGTGGATAACTATGCTTGGATTTAACACAGTGACTGTATCCAATGAGCTTCTATACATACACAAACATTCTGTTGTTGTAATGTATAATTCTACTATTCTAAATGGACGTACAATGGATTTTTTAAGCACCAACACCTTGTGTACCTTCTTACTGTGTGTGTGAATGTGACAGTGGTGATTTGCCGTGTTTCCTGACCGTGAAACCTTTAAATAACAGTAATATTGAAAGCCACCACATTATCATAACCATGAATATTCAGCACCATATAATCCCTAATATTCCCTGCAGCTCGAACAAACTGTCAAACTGCCGCTCTCTTGTCAGGAATTCACTTCAAAAACATGCATATCACTCTGCGCACCTGTGACGCTGTCTGATCCACGCTTTCCTTTCTGACATACTGTACAGAGAGAGTGCAAGCAACGAGGAAAAGAAAATCCAAATGCATGGGCAGAAACACAACAACAACAACAGCAGTGGTAGCAATTACCGAACTAAAGTTCAGTACCCCATCCAGACTTATTGAGCTTACTGGTGGAAATATCCGCCCAGGGATTCATTTAGGAGAAATTAGCTAATCCTAAAAACAGCCACATACAGCAGCACACAACAACGGATGATTAAAACACCACTGAGATGCAATCAATGCAGTCAATGTTGCCGCAGAACAATAAAGGGCTATATTTTCTTGTGCATTAAAACGTCTGTTTTATAGCAATTGGCAAAAGCAAACAAAAGACACATTATAATGATTGTGGTATGCACCATTAGTCACATATTCATGTGTGAGAATAAGTTTTTAAAATAAGAATTTATCCTTAAATACACTGGGTACAGTGACTCATACTTTGAAAGCACACATAAGAGTGAGAGATTTGGCTGCTGGGCTCAGATTTCAGTCCAGATGTGTTGCATTGCTGGGAAGCTCTTGTCTGCTGGAATATATTTTAGTGTTTCTGGGCTGGCATTTTTAAACACAAAGATCAAAGTGCTCATCTCATCATTTTGTCGTGGACACCCAGGGTGCATGTGTTCGCATGTGCATTGGGGGGAGTGAAAGGGAGAAGGAAAAATCCTCAAAGGTCAGCTGTAGCTGCTTTAAAGCCCTTCGCTCGGGGGCTAACTTAGAAGAATGTTTGTAGAATTATGCAATGTGACCAGAGAGAGAAGGAATCTCAGCAAGAAAGAGTATTGTTGGAAAGACTCACCAACACAATGACAGCAGCGGGCCCAACGAAGGCATAAAGCAGACCGCCCTCCAAGGACAACCAGCAACTAGAGAGAAAGAAAAACAGAGACGTGTTTGAAGCACAAAACGCAGCAAAATCACAGAACTGCTGGCGTATAAACCGTCACTTCACCACACTCAGGTCTCACATTTCACTTTCTGTGAGTGCCAAGCACTTCACCACAACAAGTACACAACCAATTAAGGATCACATTTACTTGAATTTCCCTAAGTGAGGGATAAAGCAGTCATTGCTATGGCTGGGTAAGTGCCTCTTTCTGTAAATATTGCCCTCAGTGTCGAGCAAATTTATTATGTACATTACCTAAAACATATCCTCCAACTGTAAATGCTCTTGCGAAATTTCATTTGGCTTGAAAGCTCCTGAGACTTAATGAGTTTAAATGTGTCCTCCAGTGATGTCATCAGAGCACACTGAAACCTCAATGTTGTCTTAATTGCAGCTCAATAAAAAGGAAGATGCAAAACACGCGGCTCAAAAGCTAATATACTGTCCTCGTATTAATGAGATGTTAAGTAGAGTAAGAGGGAACACAGTTGTAAACATCTTTTAAGATGTGTTTTCATTGAATCAATTAGACCATTGACTGGATAATGGAGCTTTTGTGGGTCATTTCTTGTTTAACGGTGAGCCCAACAGTAATTGTAAATAGTGCTTTTTAAATGCTCTCCAATGCCAACAAAACGTAGGTAACAAGCTTTACATATGCCCACTGACTGTCACCTCAGTGAGAGGAGTTTTATTTTAAATTAAAGGTGCCGGAAATCTATTTTCTCAATCAGCCTCTTGCTGATACGATGAAGTCCTACATAAACATAACATTTTCTGCCTAGATCAGAGCAGTTATGGTTATTTCACATGACATATTTCTGCATTCATGCTTTTGTCCCTGCTTGTCTGCCTGGTTTAAGGCCCAGTGGTGATGCAGGCCGATGCTGTTGCCTGTCACTCCGCAACAAAGGCTACAGCCAGTGGCCAACTCGCAGGGACCCTCTGTGCCTTCAACAGAGGAAATAACTCTGTCATAGTAATAGTCTGTTTTTGTCAGGACGAATTCAAGATGCTAGTTAGCCATTTTGCACATTGACATCACATCCTGATGTTGAAAGACACGTTTGTTTCAATCTCATGCCCTCTTGACTTTGCCATTTGTTTGCTTTCCTTACATCCATTTCTCCTCTGAACTGAGGTGAACTGCCAATCAAATTGATTTCTCTCTGACAGACAGGCTCCGCCGAGCTCGATGCTTCATCAGCCAAAAAACAGCTGACAAGGGCCGACAAGTGCGTATTGTGTGGGAAACACTGCAAAAACAAGGGCAGCAGACATGCACCGATGGCCAGACATTGACCGACAGCCGATCGTTGGCTTGGTGTGTCAGGTCCTTTAGTGTGTGGCTTTAGGGAGCTGTATGCAACATTCAGGGCATATCTATGATTCCGAGTCTGTGGGAGGGATAGTCTGCTAACTGTTCTCAACATGGAGGTGGCTAGCAGCTAACAATGCTAAATCCATAAACAGCACTAAACAACGGCAACAATGCTAACAGAGCTAACAATATTAATCAGGTGGGAACAGGAGGATGGGCGCAATGCTTCTGAAGCAACGCCATCCCAGAATCAGCGGTAACCACTGTATGAGCGCAGTGCAAAGCGTCAGTGATGAGCTAGCCAGTGGGATATACACAGATCAGCCAAAACATTAAAACCACTGACAGGTAAAGTGAGTAGCATTGATCACCTTGTTACAGTGCAATATTCCAATGGGAAACCTTGGGTCCTGGCATTCTTGTAAATGCTACCTGACACACTCCACCCACCCAAACACTGTTGCAGACCAAGTAAACCCCCTCATGGCAATGGCACCCTGCCACACCACAAAAACTGCTCAGTGGCCCGAGGAACATGACAGAGACCTAAAGGCATTCACCTGGCCTCCAAATTCCCCAAATCCCAGTGTGATGAAACATCTGTGGGACGTGCTGTTACCCCACCTCACAACCCACAGGACCCAAAAGATCTGAAGCCAAAGCCCTGGTGCCAGACACCAAGGGACAACCCCAGAGGTCCTGTGTCCATGCCTTGACAGGTCAGAGACAAGTCTGGTCCAAGGAGCACCCACCTTGGATCGGGGGTACCTGTGGGGTACCAGCATGTCCCTGAAATGTTCGATCAGCTTGGGATCTGGGTTAAGTGCCATTGCCATAAGAGGGTTTACTTAGTCTGCAACGGTGTTCAGGTGGGTGGAGTGCATCAGGCAGCATTTAGATGAGTGGTTTGTTGCTTTATTAAAGCTCTGAATGTTGCATACAGAACATTTACAGTGGCGGAGTTGGAAAAAGGTGATGTACCAATCACAGCATCATTTGAATCAAAATGTGTTAACAAGTATTGCTGATATTGCCGGTGTTACCCCAAACAGTTCTGAGGAGGCAAATTAGCTGAGTTTATGACCGTTTTAACTCTTAATGATGCTTCTCCCCACTTCAACTCGGACTGTTTAGTCATGAATATTTAAAGTTGCAGAGAAATACTTCAGGATTTAAAGCTACTTTTTAGGGGCTTCAATGTGTTTTTAATAGAATCTTAATAACCCCTCTTAAAACTGGCTTTAACAACATTGTCTTGCACCCATTAAATGAACAGCACAGATGAGTTCTGCATTTCACCAAGTGCATGCTGGGAGACGCTTCAGTCCCCCTGTGACACAGGATAGGAATAAGCGGTTATGGAAACTTGGATGAATAGATGGAGGGAGGGAAAAACTGATTTTTTTGTTGATATGAATAATGTGAGAAATACATTCAGAGTTTATGCATTCAGCTGTTTGTGGCAGAGCCTCCTCTGAATCAATAACCACCTCTGGTATGTTATAAAAAAATGTATAAAAATACAAATTTATGGAATAGACCTCAGCTTGAAACCTTCAGGAATAAAAAGCGAGGATGCAGTATTTCAAGCAGCAAAGGGAAAACTTTGGTATGCTTGGAATGGTCACAGAGGGCACTGGATGGAGCGGTGCTGATATTGAGTGGTGATTTTCAACACTGGTCATGATTGGTGTGAGGCACAGGGCAGGGGGTAGGGAAGCGGTACTCACTAGCTGGCTGTGCCGTAACCTCTCGCTCTGGTGAAACCCACCGACACTGCTACAACTAGGGCTGGAAGACCTGCAGACAGACAGAGAGAGAGAGAGAGAGAAAGATCAAAAGGGTGAGACAAAGGATAAAAGGAAGCCTTAATGGGGGCGATGAAGCATGTCGGCCAAATAAGATTCTCAAGTGCGAACGACTCCATATGGCTCTCCCCATTCAAATGCTAAGCAGCCATGCAATAGTGCGTAACCTGTGCATATGTGATTGAAACTGACTTAGTGCTCTGCAGGTAAGCCTGAGTGCGCCGTATGTCCTCCCTGACACACAGGTCTAGCTACAGGCATGAAAACTGGGCTTGGATCCCAGTTTGTTGCAGGGACAGAAGCTCTAATGTAGCGTTTCAACACATTCTTATGTACATTAAAGTGACAGTTCACCCCCCAAATCAGAAATACATATTTTCCCCTCTCACTTGTAGTGCTATTTATCAATCTAGACTGTTTGGGTTTGAGTTGCCAAGTGTTGGAGATATTGATCATCGAGATGTCTGCCTGCTCTTGAGTATAATGGAACTAGATGGCACTCTTGTGGTGCTTAAAGCGCTGAAAAAATACATTTGAAAAGCTCAACAGCAATGTCTTTCTCCTGAAATTCTGATCTGGTTACTCAAGATGATTCATAGACCTTGTTGTGAGCAGTTTCATAAAGGAACTATATTCTTTCTACTGAACTACACCCACCACCGTGTGGAAGAAAGAGTGCATCCACTGCTAGCACCACTGAGTAAGCTGATGTTACAGCTCAGCTGAGAAGGACACCATTAATGTTTACGTCTTGCACTGTCAAGCGTTCAAGTCTCCTGTCTATATGTAGATTCACGCTTTCTTCTGCACTGTGATGCAGCTGGGAGATAGAGTTCGGTGGAAAGAAAATTGTTCAACAACTACTTTGAGAAACCAGAGCATGATTTCTCGAAAGAGAAGTTGCTGTTGAGTTTTTAAAATCTATTTTTTGGCGCTTTGAGCACCACATATTGAGTGCAATCTAGTTCCATTATACTCAAGAGAAGGCAGACATTTCTACAGCTGATATCTCCAACAGTCTGCAACTCACACCAGAGCAATCTAGACTCATAAACAGTACCACAAGTAAGAGAAAAAATATGATTTGGACGTGAACTGTCCCTTTAAGGCTGCCTTAGGTGACCTACACATGCAGCATTCCTGTGAGAGAGTAACACTATGAGTGTGAGGATGTGAGACTAAAAGAGAGTTTAAAAATGTGAGGTGCAGCTGAGAGTGGTCAATGAGTCCTGCATTAATTAGCTAAATCAAACACTTTGGGTGTGTCCGCATGTGTGTGTGCGTGTGTGTAAACGAGAGGAAGACAGAGTGAGCGTCACAGAGCGTGTGCCAGAAAAAAGAAGGAAATATGCTGGGTCCCGTAATGAGCTTGGCTCTGAAATATTCATGTAATTAACAAAGCTGTGATTATGGCTGCAAATGAAAAGCAATTAGAAAAAGTCACATTAACATTAACAAATAAGATGGTGGGGAGCCAGGCCGGTCCACTAACCAGCGTGCGCAAAGTTTCAATTAGACAATGACAACATCAATCTGGCGTTTACCAATACATAATACAGTAAACACACACCTATATGTTATGCATGCATTCTCTGCTGCTAATCTAACACGGATCCAGTCACATCCCAAATCTCCTGTTTCCATGGCAACTGATTTCAATCACATAATTTGGGGAGAAAATTGCAAAAATGGACGTGAGGAGGATAAGCTGTTTGATCCCCTCCACTCTGCTCGACTGTTTCATGCATTTCATTTGCGTTTGTAAGTATAGTGCATAATTATATGGCTGCAACGGAATACTCACACACACCCACACACACACCCACACACACACACACACACACACACATACACAGAGTTAGTATCTCTCTATCTGTGACTGTACAACAATCTATACATTCTCCCTCCTCTGTATCAGGTAAGGGCATCAGTAACTTGGGAGATTAGACTGGTGGGATCAATATCAAGTGAAATGAACAGACGGTGTGTGTGTGTGTGTGTGTGTGTGTGTGTGTGTGCGCTGTGATGGTGTTAGAGGCTGTGGTTGTAATTTCTAGGGCTATCTCAAAGCATCTTGCCAGTGTTATGCAGATGTTATCTTTGGTTTTGATTATCCTCGAACATCCCTGGTGCCTATTGTGAGGACAGGACAACAGAGTGACAGGGAAGGTGAATGGCACAGAGGTGATGTGCAGCAGAATGGCACAAAGGAGTGAGATTATCTTTGCTCTGAATGTCTACTGCAAACCTTTGTGAGTGTGTGCGCATCTCAAAATTCATGGGGACCTGTCTTGCTTTTCCTTGTTTTCTGTGATACATTTAATGTTACAGTGTCGGACGTTCATATCAGACGTGGCCAAAGTTTTAGGTTTCAGATTGTTCGGATGCTGTTTCCGACAGTGTTTTCTACTTTTCAGGCACGATGATGTCAGCTCATGACCGATTCCTCTATAAGGTCATCTGCTCCAGGCACACTACTGCAAGTGTTTACATTATGTAGCCCACACTGCTACATGTAGCTCCATGCTAACGCCAGGGAAACATGCAATCTTGAATACAGATTTTGTTGATTGCTCTCTGTTTTCGGATCAGTGACGATGCAGGGACGCCAAGATGCAGGAGAAAACTCTAAACAATCACAGCAGACTGGGCATTTTTGGGAAGGGTGCTTAAAGAGACAGGCGCCAAAACAAAGCGTCTCAGACAGACGGTAAATACAGGTGTTCTAACACAGACAGCATGAGGAAAATAAAGTATTTTTTGACTATTAAATCCTCAAATAAGTGTGAATCTGAAAATAGGCATAATATGTTCCCTTCAAGATTACATTAGAAACTGTAATGGATGTCTTTCAGGAAATTGAGTCCTTGAAGCAGCAAATAATAGTATACAGCAAAGAAAAATGGGATAGAAATGAGAGCAGAGCCAATGAAGGTTATTAAGCATAATGCAGCCAACACTTTGAACACCACAACATAATAATCTGTTACATTTTCAGGTAAAAAAAAAAAGAAAAAAAAGGAGCCTGTCTCGCTGCTCTCCATCACAAATTCGAGTCACACAACAGTGGTTCAATCAGCATCCAATTCATGAACAGCGTCTTAATTTTCTCGGCTGAAAATCTTCTGGCACACAGAGACGGTTCACATTCCCAGCAACAGCGACGGCAGAACACATTAGCTCCTACGTGTTACAGTGAATGCCACTATGATGCTGAATAGTCTCTTTAAAAATGCAGTAACTAAGGAAATTCAGGCCATTTACATACAATCTGTAATGGCAAAAATGACTAACATCATCTCACATCAGTAGCATACAATACCAAGTACTTAGCTGTAGATGTTGATGGTCGTGGCCAGACAAACTTAATGAAGTAACTGAGTGTGTGCGCTTAAATCAGTCTTCTCTCTACCACGCTACACCCGCCAACCAAAGAAAGGAACAAAAGCGTCAAAGAAAGTGTGCATCTACTCATGGACAAGAGGCTCGTGCTCTTGACTGCACGAGATGTACGCATTTATGGCACCCTTCTTGGCTTGCTGTATTGTAAGGTAGCTCAGATTAGCTACCAGTATTGAACAATTAGTTAGACTATTATTGATGCCAAGCTACACCTGCCAACTGGATCACCGCTTAAAAGGAAGCAGGAAGCGTGCATCTACCCATGGACAAGAGGCTCGTGCTCTTGACTGCACGAGATGTACGCATTTATGGCACCCTTCTTGGCTTGCTGTATTGTAAGCTAGCTCAGGTGAGCTACCGGTATTGAACAATTAGTTAGACTATTATTGTTGCTATTTCCTTATGCGCAGTGATAGGCAGCGATTGGCAGGTGTAGTTTGGTAGAAAGAAAATAGTTCCTATATGAAACTGATCACAACAAGGTCCGAGGATTATCTTGCTTTACTGGGTCATGATTTCTAGAATGACACATTGCTGTTGAGTTCTTTAAATGCATTTTTGGCACAAGTTTAATCTAGTTCCAATATATCGGAGAGAAGGCAGACATCTCCACTGCTGATATCTCCAACACTCCGCAACTCACACCAAAACAATCTAGACTGATAAACAGCACTACAGTAAGAGGAAAAACTTATTTTTGATGTGGGGGTGACCTGTCCCTTTAATTTTGTCAACATAAAAAGTAACCTTTAAAAAACGGTTACGACTGTTTGACTTAATTTATTACAATTCCCATCATGAAATGAGGACTCGAGTGCTCACCCCAGCCGAGGCACAGAAAACGCTTGCGAATGAGTCGTGACCTCATTTTGCCAATGACAGCCAGATAGGACTGCCACGCCTCCGTCAGCACCCAGCAGAAGGACGCCAAGAAGAAGAAGTGCAGGAAGGCGGCCGTCACAGTACAGAGGCCCTGAAGAGAGAGAGAGAGAGAGAAAGTCAAGGAAAAAACTGTTGGAGATATTTTACAAAAAGTAAAATAAATAAAAATAATAAAAAAGGTCGTTTTGTGAGAGGTGTCATAATGAATCATCTCCTAGGACTATTCAGCAGAGGAAAATGAAACCTCCGCAAAATAAAGAGGACAAAGGGAAAAAGGGAGTCTGATAAAGCACATATTGTTAAGAAGAATAGGAGTTCAACCTGGCTCTGCTGTGTGCCTCAGTTTGATCGATACTGACCACTACACAGTGCAGTCTTGCTTAGTCAGAGTACCCGGAGTGCTGTGTGCCAAGTCAGCCTGCCACTTTGAGAGCTCCACTGTGTGAACACTTTTGTTTTATAAAAAGCCTGGCCAGGAGCACTATTACTGGAATCATAAACGTGTTGACAGGGTTTACTGTGGAAATCCAGTTGCAGTGTGTGGGAATAGAATTTTCTTTCGCTTTTTATCTGTGCACAGCGCCTTACCTTGCTAAGCGTTTGAGATTGTCCCACCAAAATCAATAAGTTGGAGGCCAAGATGGAGAGGCAGAAATTCACCAAGATGATGGATCTCTCCGATCGTATGTACCTACAGCGCAGAAGGGGCGAGAGAAAGTGACAGAGACTGAGAGAGGAGACGGGCATGTGAGATAAGTATTAATGACAGATTGACGGACTGAACAGCATCTTTTTGGACATTGGACAGAGTCATTAACTTGATTTTACCATCTGTCATGTGTGCTACCAAAAACTAATCACCACCCCCCTGCTGTAGTTGAACCATTTGTTCCTTATTAGGCCTCATTGGAGTTTTGGCACAGCAGAGGACACACACAAACTAGACTTTTTATGTATTGGTAGGAGCCTGAATAGTGAGAAATATCCACACTGTGTACACAGGGGGCAGGGGACACAGGGGACAAGTGAGCATAAAGACAGGCATGACACCATTAAATACGTATTTGTGTGTACCTCCAGAAGGCAGCGTAGATTAGCAGCAGGATGAGCAGAGCAGTGCAGGAGACCCCACACCCCACCATGAGGGGCACAGAGGGCATGCTGGTAGGACCCATATCCTGAGGAGGGTGAAGAGAAGGGAAGAGAGGGGACAGAGAGGGGAAAGAGGATGTTAATAATCACTGCAAGGCATCAGCCCACACATGTACCTTGCTTAATAAACCTTGATGTTTTCTTTTCTTGACAAAATGACATCGTATTTTATTACACCAAAGAAAAAAAAAATGCACAAGTTATTTTAAGTCACAGTGAAATGGCAGAACATAGGCGTAGATTTTGGAGGGGACACAGGGCACAAATCCCCTTCAGTATTCAGAACACATGCGTTTGTCCCTGCCAATGAGAACATGAAAGAAGCAGAGAACTTTTATTATTTCCACAGACTGCTAGAGGGCGACTCGTAGATGTAACATTGCTTCCCGTAAAATAGGCGGTGGCAACGGTTGCAATCTGCTATGAAACAGAAAGAAGAGGCGACCATGCTTGATTAAAGCAGCAAGTCCCGTGACATTTCCACCATAAACTGATGCAGAAAAAGCACAACTTGGTGCACAAATATTCACCAGAATGCAGGACATGAATTGTTTGACACTCAAAATTTCTAGGGGGAAGGACCTCCAGACTCCTCACATAACACGTACCCCTCCAGACATTCAAACAAAACCTACACCCTTGTGGAGTATCTTAAGCTCAGCACACACCTCCGACTATTATATCGATCTGCTACCTATTATGATCCACTGACTTACTTAAGTGCAGCTTGGCAACTCATCCAAAATCACATTTGATTGAATCCATTTATGTCCCAATGTTCAAGGTGAGAGGTTTGATATATACTAGAGCATAAACAATGAGATAACTGAACAAGTAACACAGGAACACAAGACTAGAAGAGTGTCTTAATACTGGCTTTGTAACCCTGCAACACAGTGCCTTACACGGATGAGATGCCCCTGGGCATTGCTATGAACATACATGTTTCTATAGAACTATAAGGTTGCTATAGGGTTATATATGACCTCCTAGACCTCTCTAACCCTCCTCCACCTCTCTTATTCTGCTTGGGTGCAAAAATGCATGAACTTGGGGTAGAGGGGACTGCACAATCACACCAAGAAAACTGAATTAAGCCAGGCTGTTTTCCGTCAGAGCATCACATCAACAGAATTCAGCACCACAATCAGTCCCCATCATATTGTTCTTTAAGTGTAATGATAAAGGTATACTTTGAAGGATTGTCTGTTACTGTCTGTAAACACATTCGGCAGCTAAAGTGAAAGTAAAAACCAGCCAAGTTTGGTGTTTCGTCTCACTATATTTGAGTTTTTTGAGCATTGTGCTTCTTGTACGTACGTTGCTTATGGTCTGACCTCACCTGAGCGCTAAGGGGGATACGCGCCCATAAACTCCTTGGACACAGAAAATAAGAAGAAAATCCATTCAAAGAGGAGAGTCTCTGACAGAAAATACACCACCACACACCTCTGGTGGGTCATAAGTGAGGATTGATAGGGATTACTTGTGTGTTCGGCTATACATTTTCGCTCTAGCAAAAGTTCAGTCAGGAAGACAATACTTTTTATGCTCAGGCTCTAAGTTATCTTTCTCACCCTGACGTTCACTCCTTGCATGTATGCTCACTTACTGTATCTAGATGTCATTGTCTGGGTGGGTCAATTGAGTCATCAGCTGATTCACAATCAACCAATAGCACAGCAACACACCTTCTCTGTCAGCCTATCATCTTACTGCTCCTCATTTTAAATGTGGTTCTTTCTCTGCCGTAGTTCTTTCTTGCTGCCGTCATGTGTGCCGTCCACCTCCCCATCACCACCCAGTCTTCACGGATTCATCAGCCTCATACGCCTCACAGTCAGCAGCCTCAGAGTCATTAGCCACCACCACCACCACCACCACCACCACCGACACACCTTCTTTCAGCCTATCATGTTACTGCTCCTCATTTTAAATATAGTTCTTTCTCTGCCATAGTTCTTTCTTGCTGTCGTCATGCGCGTCCTCCACCTCCCCATCACCACCCAGTCTTTCCGGATTCATCAGCCTCATCTGCCTCAGCAGTCAGCAGCCTCAGAGTCGTCAGCCAGCATCACCACCACCAGTGTTCGGACTCCATGGGGGGATTCATTCTGCTGCCACTCAGAAGTCCCTCGATCGCAAGACATCTCCCTCTGGTGTGCAAGCGCCAAAGACTTCTGTTTAGTCTTAATCAGCACAAATCATCTGTTAATCTGTACACTCATATTCTGTATTAAATACTATCCTTACTTCACTCTCCTGTCTCTCCCGATTGAAATGACTATTTGGGGAATAACGATGACAACACTGATGCTACTTATATCCAACTTTAACATGGCAGTACTTATACTGTACCTGTACCAACATCAGGCAAAGGGACTGCTAAATAAAAACTAGCCTTACCGCTAATTCGGATGAATTTGTTTGAATGCTGATGAATGTATATCGTCCTGTTTCCAAAAAAATTCTGACTCTAGTGTAATGCAAGCAGCAACAAGCTAAAATATTTACATGACCAACAGCTTGATTGGTCAAATGTAGGTTGGATCCATGTTTACTGTCATATCTAGGGTGATACACAGGATCAGCGTGCTAAAAAGGTATACGAGTCTATAGATAGATAAATAGATTGATGTGTGAGGGAGAGCGATAACTGATTGGAATAAATCCTGTTAGATTCTTTACCTTCATAGATTAAAGTAATTGTTGGCACCCTTCCTGCTTTGCACTTACAGTATCTATTAACTCCTGCACTTCCTTAGTTGTAATCCCTTTGGTAGCCCCTTTTAATTGCTCCTGCTGATTACATGCAATTAAGTCTGTTAGATGGAGCTGGATAATAACACATAATTACACTAATCTGAAAGTTCCTATTTGTTCAAAGTGTCTTGACCAATTTGATGTCACCTATCCAACTTTTCCGAGCGTCACCTACAAACCTTCTAATTATAATTATAATTTCAATTTACTGGTACCCACTCTGAGACATGAGGACGTATTTAGGTAACCAAAACACTGTCGAGGTAGAGAATGCTGACTGGGAGCCTGCTGTGCACCTATTTACACCCATTGTATAATTTGGCATGCACAAGGGTAAAAGCACTAGACCATAGCGCATAATTAAGAGATTTAGGTCATGATGTACAGAGGACCTCGGCTTTGCCTCTCTCCTGAGGTGTGCCTTTGAAAGGATGAGGAACAGACAAATGAAGCTGTGTGGAGAGTGTACACCCCGCCGTGTCCCAAATGGGCTTAATGTTTGGCCTGCTTTTAAGTTCTCAATCACACAATTTACCTCAATTTACCTCCTGGGGTGGCGAGCCTTCCCTTTCATCCCAAAGATTTATCACTGTACACTCATTCTGCACAAGGTGTCTTTCATAGCAAATAAAGTACATACTCGCACACAGAGGCATGTCCAGGCAGATGTGCCAAATAATTGAAAGTCTGTGTTTAAGCTGCGTGAATGTTCGTGTGTGTCTATTCACGATGAGCCGAAGGCAGAGGAGGAAGGCAAGAGAGAGGACTTTAAGAGGAATAAAGAACGCAAACTGAAAAGAAGGAGTAGGAGAGAACTTCAGAGAGAGATGGAGTGGGAAGAGTTAAGGACAACTAAGAGAAAGCAAAGAGTAGGAGGCGGATGAAATAGATAGAGAGAAAAGAAAACGAGAGTCAAAGCGCCTCTTTTAGTGGTTTTCCCTGGCCCATCAAAGGAAGCCAATTTCTCCAGAGGAAAGTGGAATAGGCTGGAATACCAATACGGCATGCACACACAAAGACACTGGGAGGAGAATGGAGGTGAAACATAATCAAAACCGCCTCATAAGAAAGAAGAGACCCACAAGAAAAAGAAAAAAAAGTGAACAAGGGGATATGACAGGCATCTGCTTCTGCAAAAAAGGAAAGGCCTACGAGGAGAGTGGGAGACAACAGAGACTCGGTGCGTTTGATATTACGTCGAGAGGAAGGTCAAAGGATATGCAGGCATTTGTGTGGAGGTGGAGGATACATGGGGAATGACGAGAACACGTACTCACGCACCCCGATTGAATTTCCTTTTCTTCCTCTGTCTCTTTTAGTTTGTCTTAAATTAGCCGCCACCAGACAAGTAATAGAACTTACACTCTTACTTGTAATTTACTCAATATACATCCACAAATTGTCCCTCTGCTCTTCATTTTGTCAATTTGTCTAATAGTGTTTTCTTAATTGGTACGGTTGGGTTAAGTGTGCGTGATAAGATTAGGCGTCTAATTTCATAATGTGAAAGGATGCTACAAAGGAGGAAATGAGAAAAAAAAAAAAGAGGAAACACCCACACAAACAGACACACGAATACAACACATCAGGCCCGGGGCTACAGTGTCACACAAATAAATGCCCTGCTCTAAATAGGTATAGTGATATTATGTGGATGGGGTTGTGTTTTGTGTGTGTGCAGTGTGTGTGTGAGATGAGAGAAAAGCACACACTGAGAGGGAGAGAGTACAGATTAGAAAGAGTGTGCTGAGGCTCTGCTGTATATGGCCAGGCTCCCCTGGGCAGCTTGGCTACCATGTGATGGAGAAGATAGCTATTTTCAGCTCAGGAAGTTTAACCTACTTATCTCTTCACACTGACACTCCTCCTCCCTCCACTCCTACCTTTCCTGCTACCAGCCTCCTCCTTCCCTTTCTCTCCTCTCTCTGTGACTCCCACTGTCCTCCCCACAATCCCCCTACCTTTACCACTTACTCACTTCTCAGCGGTGGGTCCCTCAAATTCTCCTCTTTCATTCCATGTCCATGTGTACCTCACTGACTATTTTCCACTAACTCTTCCAATCCCTTCCTAATTGAAAGAAGAATGTCCAGTGCTGAGATTACAGAATACCACACCTGTTTAAGGCAACTTGTATTGAGTGTGTATCTCTGTATTATTATTACGAGTCTATTCATTTGGGAGACAGTCCTCCCCCCAAAAATGACACCATAGGTCGTTTGTTCAAGGAGCTAATTACTACCCATACTTTTGTTTAGTGTAGGCAGCGACCTCTCATGGCTGTAGTAGTTATGACGGGAGCAAAGAAGAAAGCTGTAGTAGAAAGAGCGATAAAGTCCAAGTTGGAAGGTGGCCGGAGTGGTTGGATGGGTCAAAAAACCCAGGACTTTTACCATGTCAAATTTAAATGCAACATTCTAAGTTGCGCACATACTTAACATCAAGTTACGTACTTAACCTAATGTCGTCACGTAACATTACATTGTCATTGCCCCCTCTAGGGGCGCTAAATTAGGAAACACTCCCGTAGGTCATATCAGGGGGTAGGAACAAACAGCATATGTGGTCGTTTGGATTGGAGAACGTGTTGCATGTGGCGTAGTGTATTTTTAGTGTGTCTCATATAGTCGTCACATATTAGCTGCTTTCTGTACATTGGTCCTTGAAAACTCTTTAGAAACATCCAAAAAAGGCAAGACTTTTGTCATTGCCTTTGAAATCAGCTTTTATGACTGTTACATATATTAATATGAAAGTTCGGTTTGTCGACTTAATACGACTTTGTAAAGGCTAGTGGGACTGTGGTCATGGTTTAAACAAGACTAAGGGCCTGTCCCAGTACCCCCCCTTAGCCCTACCCCTACATTTGCGCGTTCCCGCAAGGGGTTGGGGTGTCCCAATTCCTTTTTGCGTGTAGGGGTAGGGGGCATAACGAGGGGTAGTAGGTATGAAACTAGTCCGATGCGGTGACGTAGTGAGTGGTGTCAAAATTCCTAGGGAAAGATTTCAATCCCTACCCATCGGTGCTTCATTTCGAGGGCCAAGGGGTAGTGGGCAAGGGCTAGGGGTAGGGCCAAGAGCTAAGGGGTAGTGGACAAGGGGGGGTATTGGGATTGGGCCTGAGTCTACAGCCATGCTAGCAGCTCTGTGGGGCACAGTTGCGCTTTGAGCTAGATGCTAATGAGGGCATACTGACATTCATAGTGTTTACCATGTCCACCATCCTAATTTAGCGCGTTAGCATGCTAACATTTGCTAATTAGCACTAGGCACCAAAGGAAAGCTAAGGCTGATGGGAACATCATAAGTTTTGCGAGAGAAAATCAATAGTTAAAGCTGCTATAATCAATATTTGTCAGTATGTATGTGAAAGGATTTGCTCGTCAAAAACAATACAGGCAAATATACCCTGACTTTGGAGTTCCTGTCAGCTCTACGGAGGCTTGCAGCTCATTGTTCTACAGCTGTTTTGCCTAATTCACCTTTCATCAGTGTTTATAGACAGAGCAAGCAGCTGTTTTTTTGAAGAAAAAATAGTCTATAAACACATTGCATGCTTCATGTGCTGCACAAAACACTAGACAGACAAGGTTAGCAAGTAGGTAGTGGAGCATTTAGCCACTGAAGAAGCCCATACAGACAGAGGACAAATGAAAAGAGAACCCCGAATAAAAGAGTCGAGAAAAATATCAAATGCTGATACTTCCATTCACCAGGGCCACCAGGCCATCACTGAATCGCTTGACGGATATAAACATAGTGTTAATATAATGCTCAGGACTTTACAGTCACCAGATCTCAACCCTGTTAAACACCTATGAGAATTTGGAGCAACATGAAAGACAATACTGTTATCTTCAAATCTATTTTTTGTACTATCTGTTGTACTCAAGTCTCTGTTGCAAAATAGATCTTCTTCTCAATGAGATTACCTGATTAAATAAAGGCTGTATATATAAATGAGAGAATATCTTGTGATCAATGGTGTTCATCCCTCCAATAGATTTCCACAGACTTAGCAAGAAGCACTGAAGCTGTTCTGGAGGCTTGTGACAGCCCGACTCCATACTAAGACACTTCATGTTGGGTTTTCCTTTAATTTGCTACCCATCTGTGTTTCCCTAAGGAATTGATGGGGTGGAAAAAAACGGCTAAAAGTGAGTGAATATTGGACGTACATTCATCAGGTGGACAGAAACTCAGCTGCAGTTGATTGCTAATGTTGCTCCATATTGCCTGGTTGTGTAAATAAGCAACTATTAGCCAACGCGTTTGCCTGTCAACTTAAAAGGCTGTAACAAATGTAGCCTAATAAATGCTGTGTTTACAGCTCTATCTGCGGCCGCTAAGTGGCAAAAAAAAAAATCAGTTGCTGCAGTCTCAGGCTCCGGATACTCTGTGAGACAGCTGTTTACATTTAGCACGTACATTTGTGTGCATTCATCATCGCTCACATGGTGAGGCACTTTTTGCAGAGTGTCTCATAGTCCCATGTAGGCTGTGAAAATGCTAATGGAATGCTAAATAATTCTCGACTAGATGGCATTTTCAAAATTCAGCTGTCATATGCTGCTTTTGTCACCACACAGGTACAGACATACAAACACACTCATACACACAAGCAGCACACTGTGCCTACTGCGGAGATGTAAAACTCTGCATCTTGCTAATCTAGTGTTCCTGCTATTCAGTTGCCTGTTTTGCTGTCATGGCACTAGGTAAATACTACCTGCGATATGCTTCAACTGAATCAATTCAGCAGAGCCTCGGGGTTCAACTTGACAGGCTCTGGCTTCAGTGGCCTCCAGACAAACCATAAGTCTGCTGTCAGTGTGTGACAACCTGGAGAGCTGACACAGTGACTTAAAATGTAAAGTCATCATATCAAGTGCTGGCCTTATCCTCAGGTATTTTACTGACTATCTGAGTTTTATACTGCTTGTTGAAGCCAAATGTAGAGTGTCCAAGCACCAAAAACAAGGCCTCCTGTGACGCGAAGTTCTAAATTAAAGCGTGGAGTGCCAAGATACACTTTCTCTTCTCAGCTACTGTCAAAACCATCTTGGCCAAATGGGAGATAGACTAAAACAGGCTCTTTTAGTTCACACAAACCTTATCAAAATATTAATTATAAGGTTACCAAAAGGGCATATTACCCTCTACTTTATGCCTTAGACAGAATTTGTATTACACAAAACAAGAAACAGAAGATCAGAGTCAAAATACATGCCCAAACTGTTCTTGACCCACTGTGTCTAATTCGGAAAGACGAAAAAATGCTATCGCAGCCAAAACAACACTTTCTACCGAGTTTTAAAAGATCTAATTACCAAGTAAATCTGTCACACCCACGCTCAGCCATTATGCATCTTCAGCCAGAGAAACACCACTAAATCATCTCACCTGTTTACTCGCTCATCATCTCCCCTGTCACTAACCAACCTTCAATTAATGCGACGAGGGATCCAAAGATTCTAATGCAATTCCATGTAGGGTCTCCTCATAAATTTTCGCAACCCTCATCTTTTAATTACGGTTGACAAGTGCGATATATTTGCATAATGTAACCTTGTAGCACTGCTCCATCTAGGGCAGGCCTTGTTTTCTTTCTGAACACTGCCTCCAGTTGAGTTAAAAAGTTAAAATACGAGCTGCCGTCTTGTGGCGCCTCAATCATCCCTGTCGTCCCTCCACAGTCAGATCAGGCACTTTGGCCATTAATTCTTAATAATAGACTCAGCTGTGAGATATTTTCACTCTGATTAGGTGCCAGTGAGCGCTAATGACGGCGGAGGAAACAGACTCAAGTAGACCCAATCATTTCATGAGAATGATGGCCAAGAGTAGTTTGCCTGGCAGGTAAAAGAAGCTGTGAGAAATCCCTTCGAGCCGAGGCAGGGATCACTTCACGTATTGTTCTCGCTTTGGTGCAGTAATTGCCTTATAAATGAGTTATGAAAATACGGAAGGCACCCCCACCCTCTCATCCCAGGCAGTGTGTAGGTGTTTGTTTGTGTATTCATCCACACTGACTGGATCAAGGTCTCAGCTGCTGTTTGAACCACTGACCTTCTCGCTCGCATTTCTGGTTACCCGCTTAGGCAAGCACGAGCCATGAATCCCACTGTTATGAACACAAGTTTGAGAGAGGCGCTTGGAAACTGTGATCAATTCCCGTGTCATCACAACTAGGACAGCGGCCTTATGTGCTGACAAAACCGAACCAAAGAGGTATAACTCACTTCATTAACTTGAGGCACAAAATGTTAAACTGACTTTTATAAAGCCAATACCTCCTTCAACTCCAAATCCCATGATCCCTATGAGCGTGGCGGAGGCAATGAGTCCAGACATATCCGTAGGGTTTGTGTTCCCACTGCAGTCATTTTGGGAATTAAGTGGCTTGGTTTATTGTATGGCTTCATGACCTCACTCAATCAACTCCTCTTTCTCCCTCTCTTGCCTCTGTTTCCCAACCTCTGTCTTGTGTCTGATAGTGAGGGTCTCTCTGTAGACGCACACACACACACACACACACACACACACACACACACACACACACAGCAGAATACACACATACACACACACACACATGGAAATCTCAGAGGCTATAGAAAGTAAACAGGATTAACTGGCTATCCCTCGCTCCACTGTAAACGGCCTGTAATGGCAGCACTGCTTCTAAATCCCTCCATCTCTTTCTCTCCCCCTCCCTCCCTCCCTTTTCTATTAAACATGGAGGTTAATCCTCAACCCCCCCCTTGTCCCTAGCGTCGTGGCCCAGGATAAGCTGTCAGAGCTGGGCTGCTGATACTCAGCTCTGCTCCAACAGCCACACAGCCTGGACACAGCATACGAGAGTGTGTGTTTGAGTCTCTACGTGAGCATTTTTGTACGTGCACGCCAACATGTGTGTGTGCAAGGGTGTGTAAACGTGCTAACATCCATACCTAGTGGTCTGTGTTTGCATGTCTGGATGTGACTGGGTTTTTTATGGGTTGCCAAATTCAATCTGTCTCTCCCGCCTCTTTTATAGAATCCAATCTCCGCTGGAATAAAAAGCTAACTCTGGAGGACCCTAAAGCAACAAAGTGCACTCAGCGCGAGCCCCAGCAGCTCCCGACTGAGAGTCACCGACACAAACACACTGACCCATACCTCCCAGCCCTGAGTACCGGGTCTAATGGTGGAACCGGGGGTCTGAGTGATGAATCACTAATGACTAACACACTTCACAGATATCACGAATGTCAAAAAAGTCAATGTGTTTTCCCTCCTAGCCCTCTTTCACTCATCACAGCAGACCTGCTCACTGTGGAAAAAGCACAAAGTCAATAATGCTCAATTGGAAGAGGAGTCACAGGAACCAAAAATAGCGCCTGGAATGACCCGTTCAGCTTATAGGTCGCAGCCATCATGGTTTTCCATATAATGGGAATTAATGTTTTCCCAAGTTCTGTAAAAGGTTCCAGACCCCTGTGAAGTAATTCAAGCTTTGAGGAACAAAATAATGAATAACTGCAGTTATTCACCTGAAGGCCATCATCTTTCTGACCCTCTTTACACTTAATAAAAAAAGAAAGGGGAGGGAATATCCAGGGGAAATAAAATAATAACTCATGCAATATGACATAGAGATCCCTAGACCGCAGGTCCAGATTATCTAGATAAAAAGTATATTCAGCACCTATAGCATAGGCAGGGCGTCTTAAATTTAAAGGTGCAAGCAGTGTCACCCTTTCAGCTGTGTTGCTGGTGACATAAGCAAGGCAAGGTGCAACATGCTTATCCTAATTTGGATGGATTAAATGACTTGATCCAAGTGAAAGTTCAAGGCAGCTTGGAATGCTCCATCCAGTACCTTTGCTTTCCAGTAATACTCCCTGCTGTGTGACCTTTTGACATTGTTCGAATACTTTCTGCTTCACACGGACTTGAAACACTCTAGCCTGCTCCTTTTTTAAAGGTACACTGTGCAGGATTTTCCTAAAAAAACAATGTATAGATGCATACAAAAGCAATACCTCAATCCCAAATCCTCAATAATCACTTACGACCCACTAGGAGTGTGTGACGGTGTATTCTTCCTTTCCCTCTGCCTGTGTTTCCTTCTTATTTTGCTATGTTGGGGAGGTTCTTCCACATAACTAGGTTGTAACCAGGTGCCAGACTGTAAGCAGCATACATCTAAGCAGAGGCTATGCCAATCATGGCCACAGTGCCAAAGTGTTCTTCTTTATTACATTTTAAAAGGAGTCAATCTCCTTTGAGCCCAATGTGTTGTGAGTCCTGGTGAAACAGAAGCGTCTACAACATTCTTTGGATCCAGCACCTGGACATGAAAGACGTACATGTTTTTTGCACACCGACCACTCAAGTATTATCAAAGACAGAGTGCTGAATAGAAAAAGCATATGGAGAAAGACCATCCCCAATCATCACAAAGAGACAGACTTGTAAAGTTGGAGGAGCTACCATATTTCTGGCACCCTTGGTCCTGAAAGGGAATGTCCCATTCATTTTCTCTGGACAATGTTAAGTCACTTACAGTTGGGGCACTTCCATGGCTTGGACGGGCATGAATCTCTTCCGAATAGAGACACAAGTTAAACATGTCTGGTTCTTTGATAAAACTGTACAAGCCAATGCAAACAAAAACCTAAGGTGACGTTAACAATGACTCCTAAAGTGCATTTTGGTGCAAAACATACAATTTCCAAGCTTTAAATTGCACCATGTGCACCTTTAACAGTGATGACACCACCTGCAGCTTCAATAAACACACTTTTGGAATCTGGCTAAATTTGGCAGCTGTGATTGCCAACTGCAAGGAAGAAGAGTTTTAAATTTGGGAGAGCTCCAAGTTCTGATGACTGACCATTTCTTCACAGAAATGGCAGGTGAGGCTTAGGGGTGTTTTGAGCCAATCATGAAGCCTGAAAAATGAAAAAGAAACTGAAATAATTAAAACCCATAACATAAAAATAGAGGATTGTGATATTACCTGGTTGACACCTGTGTTTCTTTGTTGAGGAAGACTGACCACATCGTTAAAAGCAGAATTTAAATTGGGGAAAACTACTTTCAGAACCAGCAGCTCCTCTCGAATCACAGCTAACACTCATGGCCAAATGGCCCTTTGCTATTTTTACACATTGGGTCTTATTGTTTTTTCTCTTCACATGGCTTCGCACCCTCCAACAGGTGAAAACTACAGAAAACTGTATAATGAATAGCTCATTGTAAGCAATGCAAAGAGGCAGAGACATTTCACATTAAAATAAATCCATCAAATCTACCCATCCTGTTGTTTAAACAATCTAATTAATTAATTCATTTACAGTAAATATAGACTACACTTCCAAACCCTGCATAAACAACTGCATTACCACTTGGTTAAACTCAATAAGCACGCAGTGAAGCTGACAGCAACCTCACGCTACAAAGACGGAGTCTGTATAGCAGGTAAAAAAACTATCCTCATGCAGTTTAGAGTCCAGTCCACCTGACTTTGCAAAGTGTATTCGGAGCATGAGACGAAACAAAGACCCCATTTTCATATTTGATGCAGAGTGTATGTAAGGACAAAGACATTTTTAACAGCAATGCAACAGCAGAGGGTAAATGCACAGCACCACTGAGTGCTATATGGAGGCAATGTTTTACGCTGAAAAGGTTACACAGGGATAGATGTCCACAGAAGCCCACAGCTCTTTATCTCAGCGACACTGGTTGTTAATGCATTATTACTTAGTGCGGCTCTGCCTCTCTCTTTTTCTTCTTCTTCCCCTCTCACTTAGTTCTCCCTGCCAGCTGAGACCCAGCCTGCCTTTTCTGTTTGGTCGAACATTTCCTTCCTAAAATCCTCCATTCCTCACAATCACTCTCCATTTCCGTGACACCTGGAGTTACCCCGCGGTGCTTACTGGGGATCTGCTTTGCTGGCTCCATTTTCTACACTGAACCATTAAGAGAGAGGAAATCACACAAAAAGCCCTCCCATAGATTAAAGTGTGTGACAACAAATTAAGGCAAACTCCATCTCCTTACACACCCTTATTATTTAATGTAATCACTATCCCCATGGGCATTAGGTGCAAGCAAGCATGGAGACAAATTAACAGTCAAAGCTAAAGGGAACAGTTTGTGACCCCGGCAGTCAAGGAGCTGCAGCGTAAAGTGAGAACAACAACTGAAAGTGTTAACAAGGTGAAAAGGAGGATGAAGGAAGGAGGAAGAAAGAAAGGGAGAACTGATGAGAAGGCACAGCAGTGGAAAATATGGCTAAGAAGAGGCAAGTAAGTGGGTATAAATAATAGACAGGAAGGCGTGAAAAAATGGGGAGCTGATGTGGGGTGTGGGAAATTAATGAATTGGGGTTTGTTGGACGAAGAGAGTGGCTAAGAGAGGAGGGTGAAATAAAAGCTGTCAGGTTTTTGGATGTCCATTAGTGCACAAACAGGAGAATGGGTCAATGTATCAGAACAGGCATTACCCCGGACTGCTAAAAAGCCTTCTTTAATCATGTCAAACACACACTGCGAGCCACGTGAACTATTTATAGAAGCGCAGGTTTACGCGCTGCAGGCAAAATCGCACACAGACACAATAAAATCTCTTTCTCTCTCTTGACGCCTCCTCTCTTTCTCTCCCATCACATGGAAGTCCCTGACTGAACATCCTGCCCTTTACCAAATTTGAGCTAAAAAAAAAAAAAAAGTTGCATAGCGTGAGGAGTGACTGTCAATCAACGCATAATTAGACCAGCATGGAGACACTGATCAAAACAGCTTCTTATACTGTTATGATGTTAAACACTGATCGCACTGTTGAATCTGCACCCATCTTCTTCTCGTCAGCAGTGAATGGATATAAAGACAACTATATACAGACGATTAATGACAGTCTTAGCAGCCTGTTGTATTGCACAGTCATGTCTTCCTGTCAGGGATGCCATCTAAATCCATACTACAGTCAGCAGCTCACTGACCTGGCCCCTGGTGCCTTGTAAGCCCCCCAAGTCCCACAGAGTACATCAGGATACGCATAGGTGACTCACCGGGTCTTTAGCTTGCTGCGCTAACACGGCGTAGGTGGATATCCTGCTGCACAGGCATTTGGTGTGGACAGTGGTTGACGCGAGCGTTTGGCAGCCTTCTGTGCCCCAGTTTTCTGCGCCAGCTTCCCTGGAGGTGGGGAGAAGGGGGGGGGGTGGAGGTGGGTGGCACAGGGGACATAAACAGTGAGCGTGAGACAAACACACACAAAGAGCTGTCACGTGACTAAACACGTTCGTAGGAAGTTCCAACTCAAGGAAGGGGCGAGGGAGGGACAGAAAGTTTCAGAGGGCAGATCATTAAGTTCACCCATTCAATCCATAGGTTTAATATGCAGTCATCACCACTCACGCACACTGACAGGCTCTTTTACCCTGCTGGCATTAGAAGCCAATGTCACCCCACTTGTTCTTAAATCCTCTCCGTGTTTAGCACCCTAAACACTCTCTTTGTCATCTTTGTTCTGTCTTTTCTTCTTTCTATCCCTTCGCCTTTTTCTTGGAAGAATACCTTAAGAGACTTGAGGCCTTGAGGACAAATGAAAAGGGTTGCATCAGCTCACAGTTAACAAAGACCAGTGCGGCTTAAACGGTGGATGGGGATTATTCAGCACTAAATGGTCAATTGCTTTGACACGCAACACGTTACTCGGGAGGAGAGTGCCCAGAATCTCATACAATAGAACCTTGTACACTTTATTACTCTCCATCTTTCACCTCTTTCTTTTATTTGCCCCTCCCCTCTCCACTTTGCTCTAAATGCCCTCAATAGAAGGTTGAGTGCCGAGGTCGATCAATAAGATACCAACTTATCTAATTACCCCGGCAGCTCACACTACACATTAACCTCATGTTTAACCCTGGATATACTTCTATTCTAGTTATCAGAGATGGATGGAAACATTGTGGGAGACATTAGAGCAGCTACAGATCAGGTGTCCTGTTGGGGTCAAGAATACTAGCTTCGTGTTTGATGGGCAAAGAGACAGCAAGGCACAATAAATAATAAGATTCTAGATTACTATTTTTCGTCAAAGCTAGATCAGTTTTGGGTATTTCAAATGAGGGTTGTCTTAAATTTGAGTGAACTATAATGAAGACGTTTTTACCTTTGATGGTTGATTTCAATGATATAGTAAAATACTACAGCTGTATTTTCAGAGGCTTTAAAAGTATACTGTAAATGAGTGTCAGTTACTGTTTGTGATGACACGTGCCAGCGAAAGAGAAAGTAAAAGCCAACTCCAGATTAACTCTCGTTTGGTGTTTTGCCTTGTTATATTTGCCTTTTTCTTCAGCGCTGTGTCTCTTGGATGTGTACTGCCTGCGCCTGGCACCTCGCTGCTACCTTTTAATGAAGCTCCAACCTCACCTGAGTGCTGTGGGGATACACACCCATTACCGTCCTGAACAAAGAAAATACGAGCATACAGACAGAGGGCAGAGTCTCTGCAGAAAAACACACCGTCAAACACACTTCCTGTGGGTCATAAGTGATGATTGAGAGGGATTACTTCTGTATGAGTTTATACAGTGTTTTGTTAGGGAAATCCTGCAGCCTTATACTCCTGAAAACAAAACAATTTCAGGCAGTTCTCATTCACTGTTTACACTTATGTCTACAAAAAGTAACGCACTAGAATTCCTGTACAACCCACATTATCGTGAGCCAGGAGGGTTCGATCACATGGCCAATGTACTGCAGGCTGTCAGCCATGATATGATGGGGGCAAAGTATGGAGTTGACAGAGTATGAGGACTGATTTGTTTGGATTGGTCACACAAATACAGGACTTTAAACCAGGAGTCTGGGGTTGATGTCCCGATTTTAAGCTAAGTACGTAATGTGACATTACCCAATCATATTTCATCTCCTGAATCTAACCTTAGTGGTAAGGGTGCAAATTCGAGATATCATACAACATTTTCGCATAACTTTTGGTATGATATCACCCTAACGCTTGTATGAAGAAACATAAAACTACATGCAAATGTTTAAACCTGGTGTATGATGGGTCTCTCATCATAACCTCAATCGTTTAGGCATTTCAATAAGTATGGTGTTTGTGTAGCCAGTGAGAAGTATAGTTTAGCAGCCCTGAAAAATGCTCATCTGACAAATATCTTTCAAAAGTCAAAGCTTTTTGTGGAGCAAAATGTCTCTTTGTCAGGACGTATGGGTAGCAAAGAGGTACAACAACTTGGCCACAAGAGACCTAGATTCAATTTTAGGCAGGTGGGCCTTGGGAGAAACATTATTGGAAGCAACATGATAAGAAGCAACAGTGGAAACATGTCAGTGCTGCTGCATGACTGCATTAGCTTCTGGGAAAAGGGAAAGGTCACCTAAAAGTGTGCACAAGAAATGCACTCAAGACTTTGCCTAAGGTAATGAATACATATATGGTGAGTCTAGTGTAATGGAGGAGGAACATGGAAGGCTGCCAACAAACAGTTGGCAACAATAACGAATCATAGCTATGTCAGGGACTGCACATTTTGAAAGAAAAGCTAAGAAACCCAAAAAGTATCTAGTTTTGTTTCAAACAGATTATGTTTGTTCATCGTGTTCATTCCCTTATAAAGATTCGTACAGCAGAAAAGATGAAATGTTATCCTATTGCAGACAGTACAGTGTGCACTGTTCTTTCTCCACTAATGCTTTAGAGGAGAACTTAATTACCTCCTCTCGAGCTAATAGCAGTGAGAACCCTCCACAGCGGATGGAGGGAAAATGTAATAAAGTCTTGCCTATATAAGGACTTCTCTGTATAAGGATTTGCATAATATTTATGATCTTAAAATCACTTAATACACTGAAAATATAAGGGCTTTGACGGGCAATATTCTACATCTGAGCACTGTTTGCATCTTGAGGGAAGGCTTTGGCGACAGTTTCACTTTATGAGAAATGATAAGCTGGCTTGTTGCTTTTTTGTATTTACAGTATCTTAAGGCACAATTTGGATGTCATTCTGCCTTTGGAGAAATAACTGACAAATAGTTTAACATCTTATGAAGAGATTTCAAGATACCTTTCCTCCTTGTTCGACCTAAAAATAGTAACACCTCCTGAAGTTGCCCTACTGTAGAGGCACTCACTTCTTCAACAGAGATACATATTATGTGTACCTGTAATATGAGGAGACCCAACAAGTAATAATGAAGTAAAGATCAGGACTCCAGTTTGAATTTTTAATGTCACAACATGGTCGCTTCTGGCAAGACGCCCTTCTTTAGCGTGTATTCTGGCAATGTCACAAACAGTATACACAGGTGTGACCCAACAATTGAAAGTATCATAGTGCCCATCAACACCATCACATTATGGTAATTTCCATTATTATCATGGAGTAATCCCAGGAATGAGTCCTAAAACCCAGCAATGAGTTAGCATTTCAGCAGTCCTGGTTCCCTCGTCTTGATGTCAATGGGTTTCTTGAATGGGTTTGTGGTTCAAACATTAAGAGACTTTCACGCTTTGTTCTACAACATAAAATACATCAATACAACACTTGTTTACTTTGAAGCTTTTGTGTGTCTTAAAAAAGGCGGTTGCTAACAAGTTGCTAAATGAGACTACAGAATGTCAACGTTAAGACGTGGCTGTGGTGTAGTTTGTTTATAGAATAACGTTAGCTTTACCTCTGGCGATTGCATTTAGGCTTCAAAAATCATGACAGTGGTCATTTGTGGAGATTATCTTGCTGGACACAACGTGTAAGTATCATAAACGTTTGCTTGCCACAAAGCTTCTATTTTGTAATGAGCCAAAATCCAATGGAAAAATCACATAGGCTTTTTTACGAGGAAACCAGGGCGATGCTAACTTTTGCGTCGGCCTACAGAAAAAAGTCTTTCCTGGGGCACTCTATTGCATAAAATCTGACACAGACGTTACAGTCAACACATAAAAGTTTATTATTAAGGATCTTATCTTGCTAACAGTGTTGTTTATTTACCTCCTGACTCTAAAGTGTATACGGTGCACATATTTCTCTTTATTTGACTAAGCTCTAGAGCTGCAACAATTAATTGAATACAATTAAAATTCTCTAATTCAAGCCTCTTAAATGTGTGTATCTTTTAGTCTATTTATTCCTTTTTGACAGTTAACTGAATATATTTGGGTTGTGGGTTGGACATTTGAGGACGTCATTTTGGGCTTTGTGAAACACTGACTGTCATTTCTCACGTCATTTTTGACATTATATAGACTGAACAACCAAACGATTGATCGAGAAAATAACTGACAAACTAATCAACAATGAAAATAACTGCCAGTTGCAGTTCTACTAAGCACTTTCTTTTCAGATGTAACAAAAAAAAGGTCTAATTTTGATATCTCTTGCCATCTGTTCATCAAAATGTGTGATTATATACTACGTTGACTTGTTACTGCATCTTGACCAAAAAGAAAAAATGCAGTCATATTGTGGTGTCTTCTGTTGTCAATCAAAGTAAACAAAGAGTTAAAAAGTACATTAACTACCCACCAGTGACACTAAGTCAACAAAAGCTCAGTACAATACATCACGGACGACTAAATAAACTTGTGCTATGACAGGCCACTCAAACATGATCAGTGTGACAACAAATGACGAGTATGTCTGAACGTAATTCTCAAAGGTATGTCTGAATAGGAAGGAATGCAAACACACACACACAGATGCACACACACACACACACCAAACAGCGACACTCAATTCATAATGTCAGTAATGAGATGTGAGTAGAATTCCCAGATGATCATCATCTGCACAGTGACACTTCAAAGACTGAAGATCGGAAAACGAGTCACAGCAGTGAAGCCTGGAGACAGCTTGACAGGTAGCAACATGGTGCGCGGCTTTATGTGTTTCTGTGTGTGTGTGTGTCTGTGTGTGTGTGTGTCTCAGACGGAGAGAGAGAAGGAAGAAAGACAAGGATAGAGTGACAGAGAGAATACGTGCACTTGTTACCTTTTATGAGGAAATCCTCCAAAGTGTGTACATTTTGCAAGGTAGTTTGAGGGTTACATTTACATTTCTTATTTGAAAAAAAAACCATGTAGATGTGAAAGTCACTGAGCTTGCACTGACTCATCTGAGGTTACTTGCATCCAGGCATACAAAACATGTGAGTTTGTGTGTGAACTCCCAAGAGTTGTCAAGTAAAGTATTTACAAATGACTTCGTTCACACTAGGAAAGCGCACCCATATGTACTCTGACTGCACATGCATTAATGAGCGTGTCTAACACCGGCATATGTTGTGTGCTGAATTATGCATGTCGGTTGATGTATATATCACTGCAGATGCACATGTGAAAGCATGCATGCCATACTTTCACTGACGCAAACAGTCTACCTACATCCAACAAGGACACACACATATCAAGTATTCTGTGCCAGTCTAGCAGCAAAGAGGAAGTTGGGGTAATGAGAAGCTGTCTGACAGCTCGCAACGGGGGGTCGCTAAAGATAACACCAACACACACTCAGAAATACACATCATCTGTGACCTCTTTGTGTTGGCTGTTGAATTTCCATCGTAATTGACCCTCATCTCGTTCAGCTGGATTTGATTGCTGGTATTGATGTCTTCCAACAAAAAGCTTGCTTTGACTTTTGTTTAGTTTTATTTCACCCAAACACTGATCTTTGTTATTCATGACAGCTATAAATAGCCTCTACTGCTGTGGGCTCTGCTGGGCTCATAGAAGTATTAAATTATCAGCTGAGCTTAGCTGGCAAGGAAAGATTAAAAGGACATGGCATTTGTTATAGTTTTGTTATGGCACTTGAGTGAGCCTGGAGCCGCTGCTGACTCCTCTTATCATGGAAAACAGGTACCAGATGTACAAACAGGTGTACATATCAGTATAGCTGGTTTATAGGCTATGGATCCCAAATGTATACTGAAAAGATATCAACCTGGCATTATCCAAACAAATGTTGAGGTGGGTAAATTTACATAACGCCATCCAGTTTGCTAGCATTGCGATAATCGATACATCTGTTGTTTGGTCTTGACTTTGACGAAGACGAAAGTTTTATTTAATGGATGTCAGAGTTGGCTTCATTTCGACAGGTAGTTATCCCTCAGTGCACATGGGGATTACACAGTTTGCCCCGAGCAACCTGAGCCATATAAACTCAACATGGGAGTCTTCAGCCGTGCGAGCAGCTCTGTGAGGCTGCACTTAGGCACAGCAGTGCTGTAAGCTAAATGTTAAGGTTGGCGTGCTAGCATGCCGATAGTGACAGCATGATGACACTGACTGACATGTTGATGTTTAGCAGGTGTAATGTTTGCCATATCCATTATCTTAGTTTAGCATGTTAGCATGGTAAAATCAGCTTGTTAGCACCAAGCACAAAGTACAGCTGGGCCTGAAGGGAATGTCACTAGCTGCATTTTTTATAGACTGTATAGTACTGTGATGTCACTCATTGGTTTGTGGACTGCTGTTCCAAAGGCTCGAGTTCGGCATTTAGGCTGTTGCCATCTTGATTTTAGCGAGCCAGAAGTGACTATATTTGACAACTGCAGCAACACCTTGCAGAAAGCTTGTCACTGTAGTGGCCTTATATATGTGTAACTTTAAGTCTTGATAAGTAATGAATGTAAAAATTCAACCCCTGCACAGTTGTCATGAATGTTGAAATTAGCCATAGAGACCAAAACTATTTTTGTACCAGGCTGTAAACATGTTGATTTCTAATGTAAGGTTGGGCTTTTTAACACTGGTGTCTATGGGGATTTACTCTGTTTTGGAGCCAGCCTCAAGTGGCCATTCGATGAATTGACATTTATGGCACTTCCATGGCTTCAGTGGCTTCATTTTTTAGCCTCCGATGTTGCTGCTTTGTTAGTTCCTAAAGGTCTTTACACACTGTGGTTGTGACGAATAAATGCCACGAAAATGCGGAAAATTCACCTGGAAATACTTTGCATCAAAAGTATTCCTACTGGCAGCGATGCATATTTGTGAGAACTACTGGGATCCCGTTGACCAAGAGCAGCGCCTGGCACTGAGTCGTTGTATCACCGAAGCTGCTGTAAGCCATTTTACTGAGTTTGCTTTTTAGTGAAGTCTTCTGAGTGAATTTAAGTTCCCTCTGGCAAACAGTTATAGTGTATAAGCTTGGGTTTTTATTGTAAAAGGAAAGAATGGAAGGAGTGGATGTGCTGCCCTTGTCAAAGTTGAAAGTAAAAAAAGTTGATAAATAAGTTTATTGTTACTATTTTTAATATTAGTATTATTATTATCATCAAAGGAGTGATAAAGTTTGTCGTCTTGATGAGACTACAGAGCATCTATGATGTTTCATAATCTTCAAAAGTAAAAGGTGCAACGTGATTGGTTGATGCCTTTATTTGCGGTGCTAAAACTCAGCCTCATCATGATGCTTTTTTGCTGCATGATATTCGTGCCCTGTGTGACAGTTCTCCTAACAAAAACAACAGCTTGGAAAAACATATTGATGTGTGACTTAATCACTCCAAAATACGCCCTCAGTGTCTAAAGGTCTTAAAGCAAAGGATTAACCAACTTAAACTTTTGACCTGATCATGAACTTAATAAAAAGGTAAGGCATCACCAAAGATATTACAATTCTTCCTTTGGGGAACAGGATGTGTGTGTGCCAAATTTCATGGCAATCCAGCCAATAGTTCTGGAGAGATTTCAGTCTGGACTAAAGTAGTGGGCCATCCCCGCCAGCCATACGCCGTTAGCATGGCTACAGAAAGTGCTCTGTGCCCGTGATGAAACCAACAGCTCGGAGGTATCATTTCTCAACAGCGTGCTAAAACACGTACAGTGTACCACTGCAGTAACATATCACAGTGCCTTTCCAATTTGTCCCCTAACTGCTTAGAATGATGTTGCAGCTGTTAAGAAAAATAGGAAAAATACTTCCTGAACAACAGCGTAAATTGACCTTTTATGTCTACTGAGAATAAATTGGCACCAACCCTTGACTGAAAGGGCAATGCTATGAAAGCCAATTGCACCCTGTTAAGAAACAAAAAAAAAAGGTTAAACATGCTTCGAATTCTTGAAATTGAAGGGCCTGACGCAGGGATTTGAGCTGTGAGGAGGGAAAGTCACTGCAAAAGCTATCCCTCCATCTGCCTAGCACACAGAATAGTGACGTGCTGCCAGCGTCTCTCATCCAAAGCAACCTGTTATCCTCAAAAGGCAAGGATGACATAATGTCTGTAAGGTATAGGGATGGAGAATAACAGCATTAAAGCTTATGATAGAAGGGCTAATGTGCTGCATGTAGGCAAGAGTCAACATCTTGTCACCGCTTGGCATTTGAAGCAGTTTTACATGAGAAAATGTTGTTCTACATAGCTGTCATTGATGTAATAGGGATTAACATTATCAGCTAATTTCAGCTGCTGGCACACACTGTCAAAACTGATTTAGGAGATGACCGTAGCCAAAAAATATAGTTTAGAAGTAAAACTGCACGCCCTGTGTCCATTGCTCTGTCTCTCATTGCTCATTTCTTTGCCATCAAAATGTGTGTGTCATAAACGGTCAGATGTGCAGAAGCAAAAAATATTACACAGGAGGAATAAAAACACAAATGTGGGGGGACTAACAGCAATAAATGCAAAGAGATGAAGAAAGCATTGAGGGATGACAAAAAAATTTCACTCACAGATGGAAATCAATAGCATGTAAATCGCAAAACGTATCCTCATTACACAGAGAATACTTTCAAATTGCTATAAAGTCTTCAGGAGATCTTCAGAGCATGATATTGTGAAGTTACTGAGAAAACTGCCATAAATACTGTATAACCTGATGTTTAATGTGCTTCTGTTTTTGTTTTGTGTGTTTTTTAAATAGAACTTTGAATAGTCATTGTGTAAAACAGAGTGAGAGTTGGTGACACACATTTCAAACAGAGAGCTAATGACTCAGAAGGACTAGTGAGACAGGGAGGGCTTGTTGTAGTGGAGAGGGACTTCAAGGGTCATGGAGTTAAGTGGCCTCAAGAGGACACAGTTGCAACGGGTTTAAACTGTCGTCATCGTACGTCAGCATGAATGGCACCTGAAGGCGACAATAATAACCTGCGTGTTCGGTCAGTAAGTGCTCATGTACTGTCATATTTCTATACACTGAAGGTTTATCAGGACCAAAACTTCACACCACAAAACAGTTTCATTCCATCTGCAGCTGGTTTCATCAACAAGGCCCAGGACCCACACTGACACAGACTCTGATATCACCCCATTGGCTCTCTATGCATTACATTAATGCACATCTTGGACTGCTATTCCTGTAAACCGCACATGTTCTCTATACTTTTAACTTTTGCACATCCTGCACAAATCTGTAAGGCTCTCTCATTCTGAAACTTTTACAATGTACATATTTGTCACTGTAATGTTTCTATTCTATATTTATGTTCTTGACTCTGGCATTACCCTTTAAAAAAAAAAAAATACAAAATTAAACATGACAAATGCTAAAGCATCTTAATATTCCAGCACCCATGCCATATTTAAAGCCCCCACTGGTCAACACATTCTCACTCGGACCTCATCACATATTGACGTTTGGGAATGGATTTTACACGTCCACATACGACGTGCAAGGTACCCTGGGAGCGTTGGTTGTTGACGTTCTGGGACGCTGTGCCAAGTTCTGCCTGTTACATGCATTGTCTTTTTTCAAAATACACTTCTGTTTCCACAAGAAATTTAACTTTTACATACAGTCTCTTCCACAATAAACACACTACAACACTGTCCTTACTCCTTAAACAACAAAAACACATGGCTGGGTTTAGGAAAAAAGAACAGGGTTTGGCTTGAGAATCTTATTGGACATGAACCCATCCACCACCCCTCCCACCTGCCCCAGTTGGACTTTCGCCACCTTAACTTTCGTCATTGTCCCGCCTCGTTTCCCCCTGACGCTGCCAGACATCATCAAACTATAAAGGCAACCAGCTGCGTATCATACCGCCGTTAATGGGAGGCTTTTTTGTTGGTTTCTGACGCCACAAGTCACCGCACAAGCGCCGGATTTCAACGACTTTGGAGTGAGACTGGGCTCAACTGGTGCATTCAAACGTGTTTTTTTTTGTTTGTTTGTTTTTAACTTCATTTGCCTGATAAGACCCAGTTAGTGCTTGATTGACATCTCCCTGTTGGGGTGGGACACCTTACAGCTTTACTTACAGTCTGATTTCTACAGTAGATGTAATCGGCCCTTTGTCATGGAAGACATTTTGACACCTTTACAATAAAAGCACAGGTGTATATAATACAATGAATGACGGCTGAATTCCATTACCTGCTTCAGGTGCAGGGTTCTGGTACTGCGCATGCTGGCTCTGACTTACTGGGGCGCCATGACAGAAGAATGGATCCATTGTTAATGTTATTATACTTGTGCTTTTCCTACTTCTGTATGAAGTTAGAATGTCTGCTGTGAAGAAACAGCCTATTGACATCAGACCTTCAACCAGAGTGAAAGTCTGATTAGCCAAAATAAGTGGAAACTTTGAAGTCTGAGCCTGAGGTTTACATATTGGACACTAAGCATCCTTTTCAGTATCACCCAATATGGTCAGATGCTTGAATTACAGCCATGAGGTGGTGTTGCCCAACACTGTACAGTAGACTCAACAAGATTAATACTGACAGATTCACATTTAGACGGGTTGGGTCATCCTGGGTTCCCCAGCTGTCTGTCAACATATCAAATGCAACATCATGGGTTTAAATCTGGCAAAAAGCATTGTCACGTTTTTTTTTATATCCCTTTATTTCCTGAAGCTCTATATTGTTAAGAGTGCAATAAACACGTTTTTTTTTTCAAACGTAAGGGTTCTGTATACAACACCGGAGTATTAATAAACAGCAACTATGTAAAGACATAATGAGTCATGACATCCTGAGTAAAGCATGAAGTCATGCTAACTCTCTGTGTTGCAATCTGCTTCTCTGTTCGTGGTGTGGTCAATGGTCTGGTGGCATGTGCATGTTGCATGTGAGTCCCGTGTGTGTGTACCACAATGGGTAGCTCATTGATGCTGCTCTGCACTGTGTTCATACAGCGGTTGCCACTGATATTGGGAGGATGTTATCGCAGAAGGATAGCACCCATCCTCCTGTTCCCCCCAGGGTAACACTGTTAACCCTGTCAGCACTGTTATCATTGTTAGCGATGTTGGCGCTGTTAGCTGCTAACTCAGCAATCTCCATATTGAGAACAATGTGCAGATTTAGCAGTTTTAGATATAATTCTGAATGTATTGAGTGTCTATAGCTAAAAGTTAGACCATTTTATGAAATAAGTATTTTCAGCACATACTGGAGGTGCCTGATTGTGCTAGACTTTTTGTTTTTCAGATTTAAAGAATTAAATCAATAGGCGTAGATGAGCTTATCTATTTTTTTTTTATTTGTATTTGTTTAGAGATTTTAATTGCACCGTTGCTTATCTTTTTCGTCAGCTCTGTGCCTGTGTGAATACATATCCTCAAACCTCTTTACGATGCCAGGAGTTTAGTTCCTTGATTGGAGCCACAGAAATAAATGAAAAACAGTGTGGAGGAAAAACATCTATTCTGGCTGATGGAATCTATTCCTGTAGACATTACATCCCCGACCACCAGAGACCCAGACTGCACATTCACCAGAGGCAGAGCACATCGGCCTTTTACTCTCGATACAGCTAGGAAGCACTGAAGCAAATCTTCACATGACACAAATCATCTGTACTTACTCAACCTTCCATAGCACCTATTATGCAGGACTGACCATCCTACATTTACACAGCATTTGGCACAGAGCAGGCCCGCGCTTGCATTTCAGTGTATTATGTCTATGTGTGTGTGTGGGGATGCATGAATGTATCTGACCCAGATATTAACTCTGTAGGAACTAAGCTTTCCTCTCTTCCACTGACTGATGTAAAGATGGGTCTTATAACGACAAGAACATGCTGTGAGATTATCTGAAGATTGCTGTGATGTTTATGTCAAAGACCGTACAGGCTTTTAAATAGTATCTCTGTTGTGGTACCGTGAACATGAAATATTTATTGATATCAGTCTCATGTGCTATGGAATGATTTAGGGGCAAAACTGCATCAGTCATCTCTTATCAGAAGGCACCACTTTCAATATGACACAAAAAAAAGGGAGAAGGAAGGAGCCATCACAAGGCCAGACATGTGAAAGCTAAGATATATCTGTAGCGGACAGTGTACAAGTAATCTACAAAACTATTAGTTCTCCGGCAGATACTCATTGATTTCTAGTTTCTTTACTTTTCCACTTGAACTGGTATTTTAATAGGGACAACTGTACTGTCCCTGCTTAAGCCTACTTGTCTTTCTTGTGGCTCATGTCATGTGAGGTTGTCACACAAAACCCTACTTCACGCTTCTTCCCTGATTCTCGTGCGAGGAGGATGCTTTGTCATTGACCTCCACCGCCCCAATCTGCTCTCTGGCATGGCCATGGGCTACTTTATAAGCTTCTTTCCCAGGATTATCTTTCTTCCTGGTGTGCAAGCTAGTGAGCGAACAGGAAAGGCAGAGATACAGGTTTCAGCTACGGCCGTAAATGGCCCGCTGTCCTGACTGCCTGCATTCTGTGTTAACATGGACACGGCGCGCTGCTCTGAAGAAAGTGGCTCCTGCTGAAAATGGATTATTAATCCCGCTTCCAAAAAAGTATGAAAGGGGTTGGTTTTTTTTGGGCTTTCACAACCTGATGTTTTCAAGCGTTACATCTTGTAGAAAATGTGGTGGGTTTCTCTGAAACTGAGCATCTTGTCAGGGGCTCAAAGAGGACCGCTAAGGCCCTCGGGACAACTCTGAATCTCACAAAGCTCTAACACAGTGCCCTCTCAGCCTACTTCAAGCTGCATGAGAGAAAAGAAGATAACGTGTGAGTCTATAACATGAGGCAAATGCTGCGCTTGATCTTGTAGGAGAGTGTTTGTAGCGCCAAATCAGTCAGGACATCTCAACACAACAGCTACAAAATGAGCCAAAATAGATTTTAAGTTGTTGTAGATGTTACTTACCAAGTGGTTCCCAAACTGTAAAGGTCCAGCAATGAGGAGGCAATGTATTCCAAGCAAGTCTTCCTTTCCTCCACTTCTTATCTAAACTTTAAATACTAATCACTACAAATGCCTATCATCATCTTTGCCAAAGGGAAACACCTTCAGCTCTACAGGCTATCACTAACCGTATAGTAACATACAGAGCACCATTCCACTCCCACTGGTCACATGATGGCGCAATCAATAAAAATAATGCATGAAGAAAAAAACCTAACAATCCTAACCTGCTTTACATAACCTTATCACCCAGCCTAAAGTGGAGAACTCTTCGTAAGTGCAAGCAGCCCACACTCATCCATGCAGTCCAGCAGCAGAAACAGATCATATCTAAAGTTCAGATTTAAACACAAGAGTTCTTAGAATTGATCTCAACATGAAACGGTTACTTAAAGCCACAAAAGTACCCTCAAGCCAACTGTCCTCGACAAGAACCCAAGTATCCCCTGCTGAGAATCGAAGCTACCATGTTAAGGCGCTCTCTAAGGACTGTTGTGATAGCTGAGGAAATGAGCTGAGAGCCTGTCCACGTCTGTAACGCCCAATGGAGGCAGAGCCCACATAAGCCCTACTGGCTGACTCCCTCTTGCCGCACTGACTCGCTGTTTGACACAGTCTTGATCCCCTCTGCTCTGTCAGATGGAAAAGTGGAGCAAGCCCTATCAGCTCTCCACCCCCCCCCCCCCCCCTCCTCCTCCTGGTGGCTACGCTGTTAAGTGCATTAGCGTGTGTGTTGTTTCTGTCTAAGTGTTTGTCTATGATGACGGGGAGGGATGAGGAAATATGCACAAGTGGAACTGGTGTAAAGTGCTACATGAATATGATGTCAAGCCAACCAAATTTTTCTTTTTGTTTTCACAATTTACGACAGAGGTATGCATTGACAAAATGAATACTTTAACGCATCTCTTGTGTGGCTCAGTTTCAAAAGCTGATTTATAATAAAACCTCCACTGAAGTTCAGCAGCTGCCTTGAAACAAACATTGAAAAAGAAAACAGCATAAGGCAGATCAATGTACAATGTAAATGTGATGTAAAGGCACTGTGTTAGATGGTACAGGCTATAATGTGTCTGGCTATTACCTCGTATGGAGGGCTATTTTTAGGCTGAACTATATGCTGTCTCCTCAGGGACTGTCTGTATAGCATCCATCCATTCTCTGAATCCATTAAACCATTGAAGGGTTGAAGTCAGCTGAAGTATATACCAGAATGCACTGGGCCTGCAAGAGGCTGAATAAACCATGGACAAGGTCTATTACAGGGTTAACATTAATGCAGACACACATTCATACGTGTAACTCAGCAGACCCCTGTAGCCTGCTCCTCGTCTCTGCTAGAGGAGTAGCTTCTGCTACTCCTCCGGCAGGGACTCCCAGGGGTCCTTAGGGAGGTCCAGGGGGTTCCAGAAAAATGGGTAATAGTTTATTTATACTGTTTAATTTGCTCTCGAGGTGGGGCAAGTATGAGTAAGAGTCGAATGAATGACTATTCTGGTCACAGGTTTTACTTCCTCCAAGGTTGTCTCCTCAACTGTAGCTAACAACTATAGAATTCTGATTTTAAAGGGACACTTTGCTGATTTTCAACCAGCTTTGCATCATAACAATGTGGGTAGTTTGTGTAAATGAACTATGGCAGACCTCCCTCCATCTTACCAGCGCACACATCTCCCTGCTCATCTCTCGGCTCAAATTTTTGCTGGATCTCGAACTGGGAACTGCCCATTGGTCCGACAGCCCATTGGTCCGACCATATTAAACCCATTGTTCCGAAGTCCGTTCCGAAATCATCATGATGCCCTGTGGTTAAGGTCTGGTTAGGTTTAGGCACAAAAACCACTTGGTTAGGGTCAGGAAAAGATCATGGTGTGGGTTAAAAATGAAAAGNCCACTTGGTTAGGGTCAGGGAAAGATCATGGTGTGGGTTAAAAATGAAAAAGAAAGTGACAAACACATAAGCTGTTAGCCTGCTTCGCCTCAAGCCTTTCCCAGCTGACCCAGAGCCGGTCGCAGCGCACCATCAAGGTAGAAATATGCCCGACGGGAGCCGTTCAGCACCACGGACCGTCGGACTAATGCGATGTTGGACCAATTCGCTGTCGGACCAATGACATGGACCCTCTCGAACTACAGATTGTACTTCTGCATTTTTGTTTGCCCACCACAGCAAACACAAAAAGTATCAAAGCAGATCGTGCTCAAACTCAGTCTGAACTCAGATCAACTAATAAACTAATATTTTAGTGCACTGTTTGGCTGTAGTACAAGAACTGTGAGCAGGAAGTCGGCACCATACTGTTTCCTGCATTGTAAAAACTGAGGCTAAATACATTGAGATCAGTGCTGATATAATATGAACCGAGATTCTGTTACTGCATTGCCTATTTATCACCTTAAATGTTTTCAGAAACATATTATAGCTCACTGTTTAACTGTAATTCGAGATCATTTGTCATCAGACGGCTGCCATATTGTTTCCTGGCTCCAAGCTCACATTACATCATTCAGCAGTGGGAGCGTTTATTGGTCAGTTTTATGAGAAGACCATTTTCCCAGCAGTGAAATGCTTCTTTAATCATATCTAACAAGAAATGGTGCCAGGTTTTGACGAGGAATATGAATGAACCGAATAAAAAAGACGATGTCTCTGGTTCCATCATGTCCATCCCAAGTCTGACAGTAATGCTAAATTGATGCAGTACTCTTTTAATGTAAGGCATTAGAGAACAGACTTTGATAGTGAAGTGTTAGCTATCCAAGAGGGAAAAACAATAAACTGTAATTATGTATTTTCATTCATTTATTTGCTTGTTTGTTACACAGAAGAGTAATGGATGGCATATAAATGGCCATAACATTGTCACGAGAATAAAGAAGTGTCATACACTTGGCTTAGGTCACAACTTTCTGCTATGCCTTTTTGTAAAATAAATGTGATTACATTTTGGCCAGATTTGTGTCCAGCTAGTTTTTGGCAGTGTGCAGAATATGCTTTTGATTTTTATATTATTATTTTTTTTTATACCTCATTTAAGGTTAAGACCTGCCGGTGCCAAAGCTGATAGCACTGCCAGATCAGTCTGAGCCCAAAGCAAGTCTCAATCTACCGTGTCCGATTGAGAATGTTAGAGCTACTTGAGCTGCACACCAGGCCATTATTACTCTACGGCGGTGATGGGCGGCGGGGGTTGGGTGGGGAGGGGGCGCCTGGTTCTTTAACCACTGATCCTCGATCAAGCTGAAGACCACAGGGGATTAGAAATAGGATTAAGTGACCCTCAACCCTTCACAAGCTTACTGTCATCCATCCATCTAAAGTGTATATTGCATTCATCTCTAACTACTGGGTCATATTTTTTTTAAGCACGCTTTAAATTGAGATTGCTCATTCGCCTGCCTTTAATGCATTTGCGCTGTGCCATTTGTATTGAGAGTACGTTTCTTCTGTGCCGCAAAATACAAATGTTACAAATAAAATATGAAATATATGAGCATAAATAAATATTTGAGTAGTGCAATGTATATTTTATAGATACCAGCGAAAGGCAGTTTGTTTTGATTGAAAAAGCAGCAGCCGTAGAATCAGTATAACACATCTGGGAGTGGCACATACAGTATACGATCTAACCGAGCCAATCTATAATGCACCAGACATGAGATAAGTGCTCCACTGTACAGTGTGTGTGTGTGTCACTGGGGCTTCAGCCAGATATCCCATACTGTGGCAGAGTGAGGGTCAAAGCGCGGAGATGCCAGAGGCAAGGTCAGCAACCACCCAGCAAAAAGAGGAACATCATCATTTCCCAAAGAAGAGAGAGAGTTAGTGAGAGACTGCAGAGAAATGAAAGAGATTCAAGGTAGATAAAAATGACAGGAGGAAGACTTTCATGTCAACGTGCTGTTTTACTCCGAATTTGGTCAGAAAACGTGTACTCTTCTTCTCTAGCTTCCTTTGCCTCTTCTAACCTCCTGATTTCGAACCTTGTAGAACTTTAACAAGAGCTAAACACAACAGTATCTATTCTAGCCGGCGAGGCAAATGAATGAGAGTAGGTTGAGGAGACGGGCACATGGGGGAAGACAGGGAGGGATGGTGAGCGCAGCGATTTGGGTGGGCAGATGGTGCCGACATATGGGCCTGTTAGGGGCAAAATAAATAAATAAACACTCACACATAAATACTGAGATGAACTGTGAGTGCCACAAACTGTTGGCCAACTTAGCCAGCTGAGAGAGAGCGCAAATGGGAGAGAGCTACCGCTGAAATCGCTCGCAGATTTCTAAATGGACCACTGCTGCATGAAAAACATGCACACAGACAATTGTGTGGGATGACAGTAGGCCTTAGAAATTTGAGCCTCTGATCTCCAAGTAAGTATACACTACCCATGTGTGCATTACAACAAATAAGGCGGGATGTTACACATGCAGCATACAATCATTTTTTTAAATGTGGGTGCATCTGTGTGAGCTAAATATGGCTTCCATATGCAGGTCGTAGACTGAAAGTTTTTTTTTCCCTGTCTCCGAGCTTAACTTCTTTTCCTCTGCTGTCTGGCTCCGCTGTGTTTGCCCTTCCTCCGCATTGCTATCTATACATTCTCCACCTCTTGTCTGCCTCCCGCTCAACCTCAAAGCCTGTGGCTACGTTAGAGAGACAGCCAGGTTGAGAGAGGTGATATCCTCCGGCAAACAAACGGTTGCTTTGTACAACATGTTCTCTGCCCATATCAACTGCACGCTCCTGCCCAGCTCCAGTCAAGATCTACTGGCCAGCAAATGGAGGAGGAATGCAACACCACACAATGTACAGTCAGTGTATATTTATATATTTGTTTGCTCACTGTGCAGGTGTCCTTGTATGTGTGCCCTTGATGCACAAAATGTATAGATGATGAATTCCATATGTCACTATCAGATTCTATTTGAAGCACACCAGTTGGCGGGGCTTCACAGCTTCACACTCTCTCCTAACAGCATCTGCACCCAAACAGCATGCTGTGATTGACCTCAGGCTGTTTACACTGAAGCGGTCAAGTCTGTGCATCAGCTCAAAATGTAAACAACCCATGGAGATCATGAATATCGCTGTCAGTTTAGGACAGCGGGAGTAGCTGAGACGGGCGCTAAAAATAGACAAATCTTTCTATGCTCGGGCTGGTGAAGACAGCTTCGCTTATAAAAACTGGAACATTCTTGTTTTGTTGCTGTTTTTTTGTTGCCTGCATTTTCAGTGCATGTCACATTAACCAGGTCCTGGTCAGCCTTTGTGTGTGTGTTTGTGAAAGCTTCTAAGCATCTGTGTGTGCTCCCTACTGTGCATGTCTGCAAACATATTACCCAATCCCTGGCAAACTCATTTGGATGTTTTCCACATTCCTCGCCGTTTGAGCGTGTTTGGTTGACAGACATCGCCGCCACCTTGCCACTTTATATTCTGCCGGGCTCTCTGCCGTTCTAACGTCTGCAAATTTAATTTGATTGCAGCTGTAATCTGCCGGCTAGTTAATTGACTTTGCCGAGCTTTGTTCCTCTCCTACCTTGATGGAGAGGGGTAGTTTGATAAGTTACAAAACGTCTTATCCTCTCCGTGTGAACCTACGGTCCCATTGTATGCTTTGGTCACCAGAGAGTACTCCGCTAGGACTGGGTAAACTATAATGTGATCTCAAGGGGGACGCTGAGCTGAATGGGATTTCTCTGCCATCCATCGTGTTGTCACAGTAGACAGGGAGGCCTAACTGTGCAGACAAATTCAAGTCTTATGAAGCCATTTGGTGGGTTGAAGATTCATCTGTCAAATCAGGCTTTTAAAAAAGATATTCATATACAACTAATCGGCATTTTTAATCAATGTAACAATGAAACACCTGACAAATAAATCTTCATTCAAGGGACACTTACTCACTTGTTTTGGAGCTGTTTACTGAATCACATGCTCTTCATCAGAAGAGATTTATAACTGTAAATATGACTGATTAGTCTTAGCACTTTTAGGAAGTCTCCATGACAACTGAGCAAACGTCATTTGCCAGTAAAGACCATGTGAGCAACATGGAGGAACTCAAATATCACCAATTATGACCAAATACCTCGATATTGATACTGAGACAAGAGTGTAGTGTTGACTATAGGTGCTTTCACAAAATATTTACGCAATTTTTGATAAATTATCATCAGTATGTGGCTGTTACTACTAGAACAGTCTGGTATGTTCAGAAAATTAAACCACTTTACTGTCTTTAAAACTAGGAAAAGACCAAACTTAAGATATTACGGTATCCAAAATCCAACACCATAGCTCGTCTCATATCACAGTATCAATGTATAATAGATATTACAAAGCCCTACCATGTGGTATGCTCAAAAGCTCCAGAACAATTGAGTAAGGAGATTTTGAGCAGAGAACTTTCAATGCAAAGTGTGCACTGTACCATGTACTTTTGTCATAAAAACCTAGGGGAGTAAACCTCAAACAAAAAAACCTAAATTGGAATTTTATTTTGAAATGTTGTTATATGCATTTCATGAGTGGATACTGTACATTTCCTGTCAACATAGAAGTTTATTTTGAAAAGACAGAGTGCATATAACAGGCCAAAATTAAAACGTTGTCCCTGAAAGTCCAAAAGTGACCCTAAAGGGTTATCTAGAGTGTCATAATTTGACGTGTTGGGCCACTGACTGAGCGTTAGTATTTGATGAGATGGAAATGAGAATGTTTTGGTGCTGCATATGTTGGATTTAGCCAAAGTGGCATCCTCAAAAAAGAACTTGCCATCCATATACTCTGAAATGAGCGGATCGAAATTGCATCTGTTCAGTCATACTGTCATGGGTGAGATATGGGCCGTTGTGACCTCAGTGAAAGCGCAATGAGACCATGACCTGGCACCAAACCCCGGCTTAATGGTTTTGAACAAGTTTGACTTTGTTATTGACAAAAAAGAGTAATCACTATGTGGGTTAATGGTTAGCATGATCAATTGTGCTGGTTTACATTATGTAGTTCACTAGATGATCCACATACATCAATGTCAAAGAGTCAGTGGCCCACATAGACCAGCGAAAAAAACCTGTTCGGTCAAAACTAAACAATCAGGTCACTGGTGGCATAAAACTGGAATGTTCAAGCTAAGCTAAATGTGGAATTAGGAACTATGAATGAAGCCTCTAACATGGTGTAAGTACATGTAAAAAAAAAGAAAAAAAAAAAAAAAGAGGACCGCAACAAAGGAAAACTTGGTCCAATGAGGCGATCTGAGTGATGTTAGTTGTGAAGTCTTTGCAACACAGAGAGAATGGCGTTTGTTCTCATTGACTAATTTAATTAACACTAACACAGGGAACTTCATTAGACTGTTTTCAGCTCATTAATGAAATTAATCTGACTGGGCATGAGCACACACAAGATAAACATCAACACACACACTGACAGACGCATGCTTTTACTGCGCTGTTCGCTCTCACATGCACACATCAGAATCATTTAGAGTAACTTACGGGTTGCCATAGTCCCAGACAACGCACTGTGGATCTGATGTACCCTGCAAAATACAGGGGGGGTGGGGGGGAGGGGAAGGGAGAAAGAAGATAAGCTGTTATTGCCAGTCGAGAGGATGAGTGAGAGAGCGAGGCAGAGCGAAGACAGAATAGCTCGTTGCCAGAGGAGAAAGAGTGATGCTGCATGGGCGATGGAGAGAGGTAAACAGACAATGAAAGAGAAGGATTGAGACAGACGGTGGGAGGGAGAGATGGAGAAAGAGTCATTGTCAGGGGACAGAGCAGCAAATAGCTGCTGCTGCAAAAAGAGAGAAGGTGTGTGAGCAGTGAATTGAGAGTTAAGAGACAAAAAAAAGCCATTTCATGGACAATAATATACAGCAAGTTGGGGTCATAAACATCCGCTGGTGGAAAAGCGTTCTTTACTTAAGCACAACCACAGTGAGAAGTAGTAAAGTAAAAGTAAACAACTATGAAGCACTGAAATGTGCTTAAGTATAACAAGCACTTATTGTGAAGAACTGGCCTTTTCAGAGTGCGTAAAGGCACACCGAAGCATCTCTAAACATCCTTATACGTATTCTGGGACGCGACTGAACGCATTTAAAACCACAAAAAAATCACAGAGCCCCTCACAGCTGTCTAAACGCTGGTGATTTGCTATCCAGCTCTTAATCCATCGACTCGTTGGAGCTAAAAGCCAATCGTTGGTGGTCGAAAGGCAGGTGAATCATCTGGTAATCAAAGCTCAGTCACGCATGGTGGAGAAAGGAAGACTCCCTATGACTCAATCAGGGAATCAATCGCAGGATCAATATCTTTAACTGACTCATCACAACCTGTTCCTCTGGTGATCCTCTGCGATCTCTGCATTGATTGCTTTTTAAAGAATTCCCCGTGCCCTTTCAACCTGTACGCCTCATTTGGGGGAGGATTGGATTGTGATTGGTTTTAGGTGAACTTTGTGAGGCTGTCTGGTCTGAATCCAGGATTTTGTTCTTACATCCATTTCTGAAATCAAATGCATTAAAAGTCTCACACTGGTACAAGTACAGTGTGAGAGAAACAGCTGACCATTACAGTTTCTCAGCCCTTTAGTGCAGGACTGATCAGGCCTCTTGTGTAACTACATCAGGTACCCACAATTGAAATGCCATTCTCCCACTGATGCAGAGGAAAATGGATCCCTCTCTGTACCAGTCTGCTGGTCCTCCCTCAGTCCTACATGAGGCCCTTTGCCTTTGAGCTCCCCCTTATGGTAAAGGGGATTATAGCAGTCTACAGTCACACTGTTCTGTCCAGTATTTAAAAAGCTGCTGTCCACTTTAAGGAGACTGAATACAGCCTGAGAATAAAGAAGGAATAAAAAAAGAAATAACCTCTGCTTGAGTGTGGAGCAAACTGAAGGTTTTCTGAATCACAACAGTGTTTTAAATAAGCAAAAAAAAGGGGAGAGGAAGAGTTGATGCACATTCAAGTCTGCACTATGAAGATTTATTTCTCTAAAAAGCAAGGTCACCCCTCCCTCTCCAAACAGTTCATAACAGCTCTGGCATGAATCAGTGAATCCCGGGGTCTCTGCATGGCTGGACTTGAGAGGATGGGATGATGCAAGGTTTATATACACAGGATCACAGGCTAGAAGACACAGATTGATGGATGATGGCGCTTTGTTCTGCCTCACACGCAGACCGCCGCCGTCACCGACATTAGATGTCCCTGGGCGTGCATTAGCGCGGCGGGCTCTGTTAGCATTCAACTATCAATCAGCGTGCATCATGCCCGACTGTACGCTGCAGCGGGAGTGACATCCGTGTACTCCCACAATATCTGCCTCCTCTTTAGTGCCAACGCGTTGCATAATGACAGCGCCCGCTCGACTGATGTCTCTCAAAGGCAGCGACGGGTGTGTGATTCCAACAGCTGCATTTACGGACAGAACTAATGGTGTCTGCTTTAACGACTGTTCTTTTCTCTCAAAAAAGGAACAGCCATTTTCTTTAAGGTATTCACCCTCACATGTGGAGGCCATTTGGCGGTAAAATGCTTTATGCATATTGGCTGTGAATATGGTCAGCTAATCAGATGAGATGAGCTACTGTAAGTGGCCACACAGGGAGTCTTAAAAGCTTTCTATATCATATCAAAGATAAAAGATTCGGAAAATGACATGGAGCAACGTGGATGATGCTTTTTGACTGATGAAAGTAAAGTAGATTACAGTGAAATTAGTAGAAAGGTGTTACTGTGGTTAATGTTCAGCGAGCTCACCAGAGCTGCCTAGCTGAAGGATAGCTGGAGGAGAGGGTGTGGGTCTGATGGTGTAGTGTAAGGACACACAGTGCTCTCTGCTTCTTACTCACCATTAAAGACACACACACACACACACACACACACACACACACACACACACAAACACACTCTGACAACAGGGAAATGTGTGAAGAGTCTGACTGGAGCAGATGTCCTCTCAGTGAAGACATGACCGTACACAGAGACCCCTACACCCCCCTTTGAGAGCGAAGCCCGAGGCAGCTGCTGCCACTGCTTCAGTAGCTGGCTGTTTCTACACTAGCCAAGGTCGACATCAACTGCAGCTGAAGACCACGAGAGGAGACTTTGCTCTCTCTTTCACTTCCATGCCTTCTCCGGTGCCCAAATAGTGGCTCAGCATTTTCTGCCTAATGAAATTCAGGCCAGGCTGAGCAACGATGAACAGACAGTAGGTTAACACTGCCTTTGAGGTAAGATAATGATGTGGGCATGTACATCAGTAAGTAGTTTGACTACATTTAATGAAGTAGTTTAACTTTCTTCTTGCATTATAGTTCAGTGGTATCTTAGTAAAATTGAAACCTCAAACGTGTTTTATAGGGATTTTTATACATATTTTTTATTTTATTTCCCTCCTAGAGTTAAAAGAGAAGGTTGATACCTCTCACATCCATTGAAAAAACTAAAGGTGGCACCCAGTTAGCTTATATTAGCAATAAGAATGAAAACAGGAGTAGCTAGCTGGCAGCTTTCTAAATTGCTCTGTCCAAAGATTACCTCTTGCGGTGCTGGTAAGCTGATTTCGTTACGTTCGGACAGAGCCAGCAGCCTGCCAGCAAGCTAGCTGTTTCACCGGTATCCAGTCCTATGCTAAGCTACGCTAACTAGCTGCAAATTTGCATTTCCTAGGATGGCAAAGACCCGTCCTACTCTGCCTTACCTGCATGTGATTGGCTTACCCTGACATTTGTATCCTAACCCTAACCAATCTCACTCCTTATGCCTAAACCTAACCACTCCAACCAATAAAGGCGATGAGTTCTAGCCAATCAGAGGGAGAGTAGGGTGGGTCAAGCCTTCACTATCCCAGGCAATGCACATTAGCTTCGTATTTAAGAGGCATGAGAGCTGTATCTTCTCATTTAACTCTCGGCAAGAAATCTAATGAGTGTATTTGCCAAAATGTCAAAAATAAATAAAATATAAACTCTTTTAATCACACTAATCCTTCAGTAAAATTCTACAAACATAAACTACTTTGGTTATAAAAAACATTATTTTTTTTAATTTTGCTTTTAGGAGTTGCTAAAACCCTAATTAATCTCAAGTAGCAATTATGGATATGAGCAGTGGTTGCATTTCAAATGAAACCAAACGAATATTATGCTAATCACTTGTATCCTCTGCAATGCCATTTCATTTTTTGTTATATGGCAGAGATATATTAATTTTCAAATGTGGTATTAATTAATTTTCTACATCACTTTAGTCACTTATTTCTCTTGAGGGTGGTTGTGCTGAAGTTGAACTTCTTCCCTGGACTTGAGACATAATTTTTTTTCACAGAAAGCCTGCGTTGTAAAATGGGAACATGGGGTTTAAACAGACCTGGGTATTTATCAGACAGGAGGGCTCTAATGAAAGAAACTATTCAGGAACTTTATGGGAAATATAGGCATGAGCATTTATGGTGCTTGACCTATACAAAGGGAAATTGTTTTCCCTTGTGAATCTCCTAGATTTAGCAAATGTAACAAGAGTTCCCCTATGAAGCAGAGTGAGAATGTCCTCACAAATACCGGTCTAAGGAATGCATACGTGCATCCCAGCCCTGTACTGCCCTGTGTGCAGAAGAGGTGTCTGTCCTCAGCGGGAGCCTCCGGTTCGTAATCCAGAGCAGCATGCTTACTTCAGCATTAAGACATCACCCTCTCTAGACAGAGGGTGTGCAACCTGGAGTACCTCTGCTTTGCCAAAAGTGTTAAAAGGCAGAATAATAGGAAGATAAAAGATGAAGGCATATAAAAAGAAATGCCATAATTAAGTAATGAATCAGTGGTTTAAAGCAGGGAGATGGAGTGGCGGGGGATGGAGAATGAGTACAAAGTCTTTATAATGAAACACTCTGCAATAATTCTGACCCTCAGGTCCTGGTTGACACAGCAAGAAACCGATTTCACTGGAAGATTTTAGTATGTGTGTATATTCTGTATATATATATCTGTGTGTTTGTGTTGTCAAGAGATGAACCATTAAAAATTCAACATTATTCTCAAAACTGAGCCCACCTTTGCACAGAAGAATGGCTAATGAAACCTGCATCTTATTGAGGTCGTGAAGAGTGCCTCTCATTAAACTTGCACTTAGCCCTTTCCAATGAAGACACCCCACGAGTCGTTTATAATAACATACTCCACTGTAATATAAACTGAATAGGCGCCAGGAGACGGCGCGATATAAGGAAGTGAAAAAGGTCTGCATTTATTCAGGCAATTCAATGAGCGCCATGGCGCTTTATAGCATGCAGCACTTTCTCTTTCATCAGAACTCAGGAAACATGGGTCAGTGGGGAGAGAAGGGATCCTTTAAAGCCGTGAAAAGATTTATTTCCTTGGCTAAAGCTTGCTCAATATAGAAGTATATAATAACAAAGAAAAAAGCAAACCATTGCATGTAACACTTTGATGTAGGAATATAAGTTACAGAGTCACCTGAACACAACTCTGAGATGGTTGGAAAAGTTACACTGTCTTGAAATGATCTAGATCTTAAGGACTTATGGTGGCTAATGCTTTTTATTGCATGAAAACACATCTTATGGCTACAGGAAAGGAGAGGTTTAAAGGTATACTATGCTCGATTGTTGGCTACTGTTTGTAAACAGTTTGTTTGCCGGTGAAAGTAAAAGTAAAAGTAAAATCTTTTTGGTGCTGTGTCTCTTGGATGCCTTCTGCTTATTGTCTGGCCTCTGATCGTTAACTTTTTATAAGGCCCCGTCCTCACCTGACCTGTACTTTTGTAGTTTCTAACCGAATCTCTGTGGTTTGGAGTTTAGTTTCTCTCCTGCGTCCTGTTTTCACTTTAGATATCTGCTTTAGTTTACTGTTTAATGTTCACTATCAACAGGTAAACTTCTTTTACCTGCCCTGCTGTGGAAAAACACATGCAGCTCAAACAACAGGGGACTTCAGCCATGGATCAGCTCGCAACGGAACATGTAGCCCACTTAGTAGAAGATACCGGGATATATATCGTGTATCGCCATTCAGCCTGAAAATACCGAGACATGAATTTTTGTCCATATCGCCCAGCCCTAACCTGAGTGCTGTGGGGGTACACAGCCACAGACGTCCCAAACACAGATAATGAGAAGAAAATAAGAAGATACAGGCAGAAGGCAGAGAATAAACCCGCCACACTCTACGAGTGGGTCATAACTGATGACTGAGAGGAATTCTGAGTCTATGCATTGTTTTTTAGGAAAATTCTGCACAGTATATCTTTAATAAAGAAAAAAAACTTACATTAAAAAGTGGCGACAGCTCCACCACCACCATGGGCTTGCTGGGTTGTGGTTCTGGCCGTACTGTCACTGTCAGGATCTTGGAGTTGATGACCGCAGGGGGACTGCAAAGACACGCACAGTCAAACACAGAAGAGTGGTATTTTTGGGGAGAATTGTACTGCACATTCAAGATTGGCTTGAACTGTCTCTCTTCAAATACAACTACAAAAGTGGAATATGCTGATAAGTTGCTTTCTTTTGCTGTCTGTCATACACGCTAACAAATGCATACGTTCAACACACTCAGAAACAGACATATGCACCCAGTGTGCCATGCTTTTGATGGGTTTCAAGTATGTTTGCAAATATTAATACATGAATAAATTAAAGAAAAACCTAATGAGAAAGGGATAAAGCCGGCACCCAAGTGAAAACGGAACACTGGACCTATTAGCATTCAGCAGAGCTACAGGGAGAAAAGGGTTTTAACAGATCCAGCTCATCCACAATCAAGAGCACTGACCTGAATAAAAGGGCCCAGGGCCAGCACAAACACCATATCACAGTGGCCTTTTGACAACCTCCTGATCCCTCCACACTTCTATTTCTCCAAGTTCTATACAAGTTTCAGGACCCATTAGGCCCGCACCCATTTGAAGCCCAGTGTATACTTCCAAAAATACATTGACGATGCAAAAGAAAACATCTAGGGAAATGTACTTTTTTCGGAGATCCAAGACATCTGTCTGATAACTAGGCAGACACAAGGCGTGGAGTAGAGAAGCAATAGGCATTATGAGAGAGAAAACAGATGTAGAGTTTGAGGTTGGAAATAGATAGAGAGAAGGAGCGACAGAAGAAAGGGTGCAGAAATAGAAAGGTAGTGAGAACAGAAACAAAACAAAACAAAAAAATAGATACAATGGAGATGAAAAGTTGTCAGAGAAAGTACTGACAAAAAGAGACACAAGAAGGTAAAAGTGAGGACAGGGGATGGAGAGGAAGAAGCTTGAAATGCTTAAAAAATAAGACAGTGGATCACATGAGAAGTACTCACTTTGGTGCAGGTAAGATGACGCCCAACGTCCTGTACAAGATGGCTCCGATGACATAGTACATAGTTGACTCTGACTCTGCCTCCGTCTCTGAAACACAGGAAATTTTGCGACCAATCAGCCCAAATCGATGCCATTGTTTGCCTAAAACACCTTCCAAATCACATGTAAATCCATCTGTGTACCTTTTGTTATCCTGTGTATGGGCACTGGTTGCTGAAAATGTTTTTTTGGACAAGCACAGCTGAACACCAAGTAGCAATCCTCGGTGCTGAAAAAATTAAGTCAACCTGATTGTGCCAAAAACTGCAGTTCCTCAAATGGCCACTTGAGGCTCTAAAAGCAATCAATCCCCACAGACCTCCATGTTAAAATGCTCAACTTTACAGTAGAAATGAACATGTTTACAGCCTGGAACAAAAAACACTTTTGGTCTCTTTAGCTAATTTCAGCATTCATGACAAACTTATGCACCTGTCTGTCATGGTGAAGAGGGAGCTGAGCGGAAGGCGAAGCTTTCGATTTACTGGTCCATCTACGTCCCAACCCTCACCTATGGTCATGAGCTCTGGGTAGTGACCGAAAGAATGAGATCGCGGATACAAGCAGCCGAAATGAGTTTCCTCCGTGGGGTGGCTGGGCTCAGCCTTAGAGAGAGGGTGAGGAGTTTGGACATCTGGAGGGAGCTCGGAGTAGAGCCGCTGTTCCTTCGCGCCGAAAGGGGTCAGTTGAGGTGGTTCGGGCATCCAACTAAGTTGCCTCCTGGGCGGGAGGTGTCCCGTGCACGTCTCACTGGTAGGAGGCCCCGGGGCAGACCCACAACACACTGGAGGGATTACATATGTCATCTGGCCTGGGAACACCTTTGGGTCCCCCAGGAGGGGCTGGAAAGTGTTGCTGGGGAGAGGGACGTCTGGGGTGCTTTGTTTGGCCTGCTGCCACCACAACCCGGCCTCGGATAAGCGGATGAAAATGGATGGATGGATGACAAATGTACCGGGGATTCATTTTTTTATAACTCACCTGTTTACATTTTAATAAGGCTTAAATTTGTGCATATTTAAAGGCATTGCTGCTCTGACAGGTTGTCTATGAGGTGTCATCTCAGCTAACTGGTCCAATCCACCCCTCCCTCCTACACAACTCCACCCTCTTGTCCAACCAAGTGACCTTGTGTCTCTTCTGGTTAAAAAAATCCAAGATGGTGACGGCACAGAGGCCAAACTCGAGGCTTCAAAATGGGAGTCTGCAAACCAGTGGGTGACACTGTGGTGGCTACATCCACTGCTTTATACAGTCACTGCTAAATATGTATGGAAACTAATTCTTATTTGCCTTTTTACAAAAAAAAAGTAGATAAAGGCCTATTGCAGTACATTAATATTCAAAATATCAACATAAATATAGCAAATGTTGTTTTTTGATTGGAAAGACTTCTCACGGGGTTATGACCACATGACACATGCTAATCTGATGTTTGAATTTATAGGCTGAAGTGTTAGTATTTGTGATTGATTGAGATAACCTGTCCTGCGCTGGGAAATTTGTCATAAATAAACTAAATGCAAACACATCTCTTTGTCGGTGAAGCAAACAAGCACAGATCTCACCTGCCTCTTCAACCTGCGATCTCATCTTAATTTTCATTTACTCTTGAGCTGTCGCTGACAAATGCTCTGTTGACTACATCAGAGCAAGAAAAGTTAGCTAATTGCAGAGCATGATGTGACAGCTATATTCCATATTCACACTTATTATGCTTCCAAGGCAAAAACACATCCATATTTTAGGTGCAAGATCCTGGTTGCACACTGTGTGGGTGGAGATGCTATTTGTGTCAATTTCTGCACCTTTTAGCAACCAGTAGCTCCTCTGTTGCTCAACGAAGCCTCATTTCTGAAAGTTCATTGCTCTATCGTGCAATTAACCTGATTACAATTATTTCAATAAGTGCCCACACCCTCTTTCTTTTCGATGGACACTCTTTCCCCCTTGTTTCAAATCCCTTTTCGTCTCTTCCTCTTCCTCAGAACTTGTTGCCATTCTCCAACCCACTTTTCAACTTCCCCCAACAGTCCTTCTTTACAACCCCTTGCCTTCCACCACTCCCTTCAGTGTTCTTTCACCAAAAAGAGCAGGGGCTCCCAAAGAGACATACTGTCCCTCTGTAAATGTCACTTTGTCTCAAGTGAGGGAGGCGAAGGGAAGTGGGGAGGAAAAGTAAGAGGGGAAGAGTTCATGTTGAGAGACGCCACTCCCTCCTTTGCCCTTTCAGACTGAGAGAGGCGATGGAGAAGCATGGGCACAGAAAGCAGGAGAGGAGGAGACAGAGGGGGCTGATGGTATCAGACACACTGGGTGACTCATCCAAAATCTGTCTGCCTGCTGCCTAAGAGGTAATACTCAGGAAGAGAGATAGCTATGCAAGACAGATGAGGAGCGAAAGAGGAAGAGACAAAAAGATCTCGACAGTGAGGGAAAAAAGCAATTGTGAGACTGTGAGGAGGCAAAAAAAAAAAAAAAAACAGATCAAAGTCAGCATGAGAAAGCCTGTGAGTGTGATGGATCCTAATTGGACAGTGTCTGCAAAGGCATGCAAATGAGCAAGTCAGTGTATTGTGGGTAAATGGTAAATCAGTGTGTGATGGGGTGGCACTCCTACGCAAGAGGATGATTAATACCACAAAAGCACTCAATCACAAAACTGTAATTTCCCATGAACAGACTTTTCGTCACTCTGCGCTCGCTGAACATCTGAATGATTGGTGGTCAGCTGTAATCCAGCGAAATGGCAAACCACCAGTCACCGGCTGTGGACTTGAATATGCCATTTGTCAGGAAAAGATATGCTTGCAGTGGATGCAATGCTATAATTTATGGTTCTAATCAAAGATTGAAGGCTCCATCCGCACAGCTCTATTTGAGTCACTTTTCATTCCTTCTTGCTTTCTTTCTTCTGTATGTTTGCTTTTATTACAACCTTTGTGCACAGAACAAAAGAATACTTTGCACACTTCTATTTCCAAAAAGGTGTGTAGGAGAAGGACAAGCAGAACACAGCTTGTAGGAAAAACTCCTGCACACTGTCTAACCTGCAATTTCAAGAACTAGACCATCAAGGTCTTTTTATTAAGATGTACATAACTCTGCAATGCACTAGTATGCTGTTTTCAAATATGAACACAGAAAGCAGCATGAAGGCCGGTGAAAATGTTACGCTGGTTTTTTATATATTCAGACCCTCAAACTCAGTACCAGCTAATTTGATAAGATGTTCAAGCACTGCTTGGACGGAGACAGACAAAATTTGTGGTGGTGCATCGCATTACGCCGGAAAAGGGGCAAAAATTAGCATGTCCACCCAGGTGTCAAGTTTATTGCTGATCGAAGCTGAGGCCGATTTATACCCTTCACTACTGCAGAGTTATTTGTCCAGGGAGTGAAAACTGATTGTAATCTATCCCATGAAAAACAAAAGCCAGATGCTAATGGGTGTTTGTGGGGGGTTTTCCAGTGTGAAAGGGGCTTTAGCTGAAAGGGGAAGTAGGGGTAAATGGGTTGCTCAGTCTGAAGTCCAAAAACATGCCGACCAACACCTCCAGAGCTAAATAATTAACAACAACATTCACTGTATCTAGTTTAGAAACAGAATTGTAAATATAATAAGTTGTGATTTTTCAAGTATTTACATGACAGTGACTTCCTGAAGTCTTGTTTTGTTGTTATTGTGAGGCTGCCAAATGGCATGATGTCATTCTTGCAGTGCTGGTTGTATATGGATTAAATAAGATATGTGTTTACTAGTAATTAGCTAGATGCACTGGTGGGTTTTTAAGCTAGGCTAGGCTAATCATCACCTGGTTTCTGCTCTTAGGCCTCATTTACACAGCAAGCGATGCGTTCGCGTAGCTCTCGTGAAGCAGCGCGACTCGAGCAGCGTGTAGGATGCAGTGTGAATGCTCTAACCTGTTAATACACTTGCTGAAATGAAAATGCAAGTAAACAGCGGCTATTCGTGAGCGCTACGCTACGCATTGCTTGCGGTGTAAATGAGGCCATAGGGTTCCCACACCTTCTTAAACATCATGTTAAGCAGCACAGTTTGAGACATGGATCAAGATTAATAACATACAAACCTAAGAATTTTTAAAATGAGAACCAGTGGGCTTTGCATAAGCTCAAAGAAAACAATTTTAAAAAATAGATTTTTGCTTTTAATGTTCAGTAAAAAAAATCAAGAGTAATTTCTATTCTTGCACAAAATGTATAATTCAAAGCACTTTCACAGACCCATATCTATTTATGTCTATTTTCAAACCCTTGATTTCCGCCTCATCAGAAGAAGAAATTGGCCCATTTCCTAAAATGTCAACTCTTCCTATTGCACACACAACTTTTTTTCAGCATTAATCATCGAACTCCCAGTTTACTGGTTATATTTTTGAACACATCACAAGTCGGTCTTTAACACAGTATTAGAGAGGAGAGCTCATGTGGTGTGCGCTCTTTCTTGAGTAATACTTCAAAGTTAACGTAGCATAAACGCATGCATGTACCAGCAATGGTCTGTTTGAAATATGGAGTCATTGCAGGCTTGTATTTTTGGATGTATGTGTGAGCATGGCTGCGAGACAGAGCGAGCGCCTGCGTGTATGTGTTTATGAGAGAAGGAGAGACAGCGGAGGGAGGGAGGGAGTTTGTCACTTCGAAAATCAGTGAAGAACAGTCCCAGGCTCTGCCCAGTGAAGCGATTCATGAACCTATCAATTGGCTGTGTGTATGTGCAACTGTGTGCGCACGTGCACACACAAAGGTGCCAATGGGCCTTTATGAGCATAGTTAAGCTGTCCATCTGAGATAGGCTTTCATTATGGAGTAAATGAACCAATCAAACTGATAGCAATCAACTGAAGACCTCAACTCATGGACTGCCAATGGGAAGAGGCAGAGTTCCCCCAGGGGCAAAGAGTAATAATAACGCCCTAACTCATAAGACGACATGCAGTTGGGATGAAACAATTTACTAAATAGCATATGCTAAAATGGCAATGGCATGTGCTGAATATCATAAGAGAAAATGGCCGAGTAAATGTGACGCAGCCGGTCACTTTTATTGCACTACCAGCACTGCAGGAGACAAAACATTCCCCGCCACAAAGTACGAAGATAATGGGCAAAGGAATCAAGATGAAGGAAAATGCATGAAAGCGTAAAAGCAGTGAAGTAAAACACAAAGGCAGGATAAATGGAGAATAAGCACAAAGACAACATTGCAATGCAGCAGCATTACACAAGGTCTAGCTTTTGTGCACCCTTTTGTCTCCAGTTGTAGCAGAACATTCATCCTTTGAGATATCTGCATTTGCTGTTCCATAAAATCGGGAAAAACAACTTGAACAAAACAACTCACGGGCATCTCATAAACAGGTTCTGCTACATAAAAGCAAGATGGATGGTTAGATTGAAGAGAAGCACAAAATAAGCACATTACATTGTGCATAATAAAGAGACAAAGAGACTAAGTGAGGCGAGGTGAGGTGCCCTGAGGTTAGCATACAGGATGTCGTGAACGCCAATCAAAGAGTCTGTGTCATCGCAGCGAGTCAGAGGTCACAGACAGCTCTGCTCTCTTCGCCTGCAGCTTCTCTGAACTTTAATTTGGGTAAGGGACGGGGTGCCAGACAGGAAGTCTGCCAGTGTAATTTCCAGTGGGATGTGACCTTTCGCCGCCGTTGGTAGTGGATCACATCTGCCACAATATTTTCTCTTATCTAACAGAAGACACTTTCTTCCCACTCTTTTAAGTCCCTTTGCCTCCCCTGAACAACTTTAGCTTGTATGCTTCCTGGTGTCCTCTTTATCCTCCACTCCACTGTGTGGTGTGTGTTTGGACAATCACTTTGCTTGTTTCTTGGCGTTACTTGAAACCATATGGGAAAAAATTCACGGCAGCTAAGACTAACAGCAGTTAGCTTTCTTGTTTTGCTAAAAGCGAAGAGACGTCTTTCAAAACTGTACGAGGACTTGATGCTCTCGAGGGAAAGCGGCACACTTCTTTGCAAATGAAAGACCTGCGTCTTCTTGAGAAGCCCTCCAGGGCGTCTTTATAGTCCAAATCCAAATCCTCAGCATTACCCTTCAACGTCCTTGAGAAGCCTTCTGTCTGCTTCCATGAGACAAATCTGAGTGAGTGAATTCGCACTGCGATAACTTCTTGGTCTGACCTTGGCTGAAGAGAGGGTTGAGTGGGGTGATAACGGGTTCTCATATTGTTTGTGTAACATTCAAGACTGACAGTAAGGATGACAGCTACAACAGATCCAAATTATGGCTATGAGCTTAGTGCCTCAACTTGAGACAGACTTCTGGAACGGCTGATTGCTCTAAAAATAAAAAGCTCCTTTTGATACTAATGGTGAGATTTGTTCGTTGGGCCTTGATTCTTTCATCCAGATGACTGTTTTTATAAGAATCATTGAAGCAAGCACCGAGGCTGGGTCAAATCCTGGCAGTGTGCACCACAGGAGGGCATTCAGCCTGCCCAAGCACAAAACAAATGTGTTAAACCACCTGTTTAAGCCCTTTTCTGACGGCCTCGGTTCTTGGACACTGGTATACGTGCTTACAAGTGGAGCTGATAACTGTTTCAGTCTGAGTGGTACAGATTAGTACCAAAAGAAAAACACAAAACAGTGACCAAACCCTGGAGAGTGGATATCCATCTTAGTTGTTCTACCTTCAGCTGGGATGGTGAAGACCTCTTTGGGGATGTAGAGCTTGTCCTCTGCTGTTCTGGCCCAGTCCTTCATCCCTCTCCGGCCTTTCATGGGAAAGTTGATATCACTGGAAACGGCCGACACGGGCTCTCGCTGGACGGTTATCACTGGACAAACAAGAGATATCACAAACACTCACTTCAGGGCAAAATTGAAACAAAGGAGACTGGTCAAATATGAGGTGAGCAAAAAAAACCCCTGATGAGATCAGATGTGATAAGCTTTGGGATATGGGTAAGAAGTGCCTGTCAAACCTACTATTAGGGTGAGAAGGCCACTATCAGGCCAGGAAATTAAACTTTGTGCAGGAAATAATTAATTAGACTGTTTTCCATCTGAGAGAAAGTCCATATATAGGGTAGGTGGACAGGTAGGAGTGATGGATGGCACTTTCACCTAGGACACTGAGGTTCAAGTCCCAAGCACAACCAATACTTGAAGCCAACCATGATCTTTTTTCTAAACCTAACCACATTGGTTTGGCGCCTCAGCTTAAGGAAAATAGAAGTGAAACCCAACGATCTGCTAACGGCCATTGAATGGGCTGATAATTACCTTCTGAACTTACCAGTATGTGTAGCAGGCCCTTACTGACCCATATCTATATGGTGTACAACCACACATAATGGCCATTTATTGGGCTGATAACATCCCGATTGGGTGACTGAGTCACGTTAGCGTTAAAAGTCGTACAACAGGTATTTTAAGAGACAAAGAACTTTTGGAAGTGAGACTAAATGAAATGAAAAGCTGAAAATAGATCATTTGGAAGTGGTTTTGATATGACAACAAAGACCTTGGCTGAGCTTAACTGAAGACAAAGAATGGTAAAATTTGACACCATAATACAGACCTAAATTTATAAAAACTCTAAGTAAGTGAATGCCTTTTAACACTAACATTAGAGTGAAATTATCTCCTATCTGTCTCTGTTGCGGGACAGCGGTGTGTGATACTTACTGAGGTTGTTGGTAACTACCAGGAAACTCTGGAAAGGCTTCTGGGCTTCTCCGATGAGGTGAATGAAATCTTCTAATATCCTCATCAGCAAAGCAGCACCGGGAGCGACCTGTGGATGCAGGCATGAAAAAGAGGGGTGAGCATCAATCACCATGTCAACATATTTATTATCCATGGCAAACTCTCTATGAGGCATATCTCACCCATTGAGACATTTTTTATTCATTGCATTATCTAGACCACTGAATGTGTTCCAGGGCGGTAAATTGTAGCCACGTGGGATATACTATCATATTTGGTTGCTTGTTTATTGTGTCCAGATGGAGAGTAAACACACCTCGACTCAAGGGCATCAAGATGGGTCACACACAAAAAAAGCACAAATGTGCACACACACACACACACACAGTATAATTAATGGGCAACCATTGCATTTAGCAAACAGGTGTGTTTTTATGACTGTAATGAAAAGTTAATGTGGGATGTGGTCACACCCACCTTTACACACAAATTCACAAATGCACACGCAATAAAGTACTGAACCACACACACACACACACACATTTAGATAACTTGGCGCAAAGGTGGCCACTGGTTATGGTATTTTTACACGCACACATACAGAAAGCTTTACCTGATGGGCGTCCTCCCATTTTTCTAGATTTTCCATGTCCAACATGAGGCTGACTATCTGGAAAAATTTCTAGACACAAGATGTTCCCAGTCGTTAATGCAGCAGAGGACTTAGATTCTGTCATCTCATTTGTATGTCTTTGCATGCACACTAGTTAGTTAGCCGTTGTCCCCTTGTGTTGCTAACCTGCACCCACCAACCACTGGTACTGCAGCAGTACCACAGTTTATTCTCTGTCAAGTCGACTACAGTCGTCCTTTGTACAGAGGCATATTGTAAAACATAAAATAATGTCTGTCAAATGACTGACTGAGACAGCAGCATTTTGCTCACTTACAGGCAGTGAAAAGAGAAAAACGCTGCTAAAAAATCCTGTTTGAGGCCACGGCAACTGTGTAGCTGTGCTTCATTGTTATGCAGATCCCGTGCAGGAGACAGTGGAGCTTCTACATCGAATAAATTCAGAGGTGTTGCAAATGTGTCTGTGTGTGCTGACTTGAGGGGGGCTTCATGAGAAGGCTCTCCCTACCTGCACGTCGTCGGGAGCTGGGATGTAGGTTGCTCTTTTGAAGGTGTCCGTCACATTTCGCAGGATCTCCGTGGAAAAGAGAAGGTCGCCACTGTAGTAGCTCCTCCTCTGCAAGAGCTCCAGGAGACTCCTTACGATCTGAGACATGCCCTCCCCGGCCAGGGTCCTCTGACCCTTCGCGAGATGCTCTCGTAACTACAACAGAAAAAAAGAATCAGAAATTGAGAAAATAGGTGGTTTCACCTCTGCCTGTAACAGTCGAGTTGATTAAATGCACGCCCGTTGGCGCTTACTGTATATAGTACACATGTTCTTATTCAAAATATGGAGCTGCTAAAAATGTCAGAAAGACCAAACAAATCAAAGATCATGTTTTCCCCCCTAAGATATCACAGCGATGTTTGGGATGTCAGCCGAGGGGGATGATTCAAGACAGGAGTATATATGTACATGTTTGGATTTTTGGGCTTGTGCTTAAAATAGGTGAGCAAAAAGAGGCCTAGCAGCTCTTAGGCAGGAATTGGATCTCATCACTTCAGAGACAGAGATACAGAAAGTAAGACTGTGTGTACGTGTGTGTGTGAATGTGAAATGCAGAGAGGGAGAGAAAGAGAGAGAGCCTGGAAGAACAGAAGATAACAGCAATCACAGAAAATTAATTATTGACTCCTAGTGTTAATGAAAGGTTGGAACAGAAGCTAACAGTGCAATCAGCTCTGTCACGTACAATCCCTGACCTCCATCTCCTTCCGCCATCATCGAGGAGATGAGAGAGGTTGAAGTTCACAGAGCAGGAAAACAGCCCGGCTGATGAACGCATTCATTAGCCATGTTCATTAATTGATAAGTGTGTGCGCAGAGCTCTGGAAAAGCTAATTAGAGATACCGGCAAGCCTTGAGTAAAGACACTCTGCTATTTTGAGTAAACTTTTTAAAAAAAGAGAGTTAAACAGAGGTACATGGTGGGTAAAAAAGGGTCAACTGAGGCAGAATATAACTTGTGAAAACAGAAAGAGCTTTCAATTTCTCATAAATGAGCCAATGAGACAGACAGAACTGAAGATGAGCTGTGATACTGCAACTAACTGGAAGAATATATGCATTGTTCTTCTTCTTGCTGAAGAGTTTCTGCTGTTTTTTTCGAAAGGGAACTTACAGATAAATGTAAATATCTATAGTCAAGTGAGACGCATCTGGCGAAGCTCGGAGGACCCCAGAAAGCAACTCCATTATTGTCCAGCATGCAACGACGACTAGCAGATCCTGGAGAGAGAGACAGAGAGACAAATATATTAAACGGAATTTATCAAATTTAGGAATGAAACCTTTGCAGGAACACATCATAATACATTACTGTTAATATGGTGTCCAATAGTCATTGACCGTGAATGGGGGAGCCTTGTATTCACGGTCAGTGAGCCTGCTGCTGTGCCTAACTACGATATGCATGATGCAGAAATGAAGAGAGATCTTTTACTTAATATACAAATTTATATTACTCCCAAAAATACAGAAATACCTTGCATGAATTCTAAAACCTGGAGGTACTTTCTATTTATCACAGCACTAAGGTCAGGGGTAACACACAGGGAGTCTGCTCGATGAACTGTAACAGAGTGAAGCCACTGCACATTTACAATACTGCCACTTACGAAACAATAAAAACAAAAGGTCACTTTTGTGAAACTGCCTTTTTCCGAGTAAAATGTTATTTAGGATAGTTACAACTACCAAATGTTTCATTTGTAACAGCTTTGGCAGCTCACACCAGCTGGCTGTTCTAACATGGCAGCCAGCAGATACACTGGTGAAGGCTGCCAAAATACTTTACTAAGACAAAACCTTTTCCCTCGTCAAATAAATATGCACTCACTGAGCTGTGGCGCTGCCTTTTTATGAGTAATGGAGTGACATAAATAAACTGTAAAGTTTCATGGTTAATTAAATTTAGTACAACGATTTACCTTAAATGTAATGTTCTTGAAGTTCTAATGTTTTGCTGGCAGGCTACCTGATTCATGCAGGCGTGTTTTGATGTCGCAGCCAACGCCATAGTTTAAAAGATGTAGAAACACATTTATATTACAGGCAGTCTGAACCACATCTGCTCTTGGCTGAAATTCTGAAGAAGAAAGAGTGTGAAAGAAATCAAGGGTTGTTCTTGTTTCTGCTTCTGGGAGTTAAAGGAAAGGTCTGGCAGCAGCTGTTTGAGCATCTCCTCAGTTTAGATTCACATTACAGCGATAATAAGGTTTGACTATATTCAAGCAGGATATTTCTGTTACTAATCAAGGGTAGATACTGGATAGTGTAAGAGTTGGAAATGTTATAATGATCACCTCTGTATACAAAATAGTGTTACTATTTAAACAAAGCAGTTTTGATGAGCCTTAGACATGAATTTCAGCATTTAAATCCTTTAACAAAGTACCTGTTGGTTCCGGACATAGGAGCACATCTCATTTTAAAACACTGGCAGTAGAGTACTTTAGGTAGGGTGACCAGGTCCCAATAAACCAAATGTGGGACAAGGAGTAGGTTTGTGAGGGACAATGTGGGACACCCGCCCCCAGCGCAAAGTTTAGTCATCAGAGACTACATTCATCATGAACTATACAGAGTCTACTGTATATTAACACTGGATTGTTTTAATTATTGAAGTATTTAGCAACACAGAGACCTGTGTAGTTGAGGGGACAGGTCAAACTGTTATGATGCTGATTTACAGGAGAATTCATGTAAAATGGAGGATAAACCATGAACATAAACTACAGATCACCTGTAAAGCATTTTAATAAATGAATCTATCATAATTAAAACAACTGGAGACTGAAAACAAACTGATATATGGGTCTGATCACTCTTTTAATGAATTGACATCATTCCAGACAGGATGTAAGTGTGTCTGTGACTTCCTGTACGGACTGAAGGCTGCTGGAAACTGCCGGGAAACTGTCCGACTTCACCGCGGCTTTTTGTCACCGCCCCCCGCTGCGTCTGCCTGCTCTCGTCTACTTTCCAGGCGAGGCGCAGTTCATCTCGAACGAGCCTATTGACACCTGTTGCTATCAAGGAGGTTGAAATAGTTGCAGTCCCACAGAATGTGGGACATCTGGTCACCCTAACTTTAGGAATATCCTCATCATAACGTTATTTAATTTACAATGTTTTCTTTCATACTGATGAGATGTTTGCTTTGCTGTCGTTGCAATGTACTTCTTGGTAAAATAATAATATTTAAAACAAAAGACAACTTACTACCAAGAAATATTCAAAGATTATTCAGTCAAAGGCATGGTGGGTATCACTTGAGGGGAAAATTAAAGTTCAAAACGACAAGAAAACGTTTTTGTATTTCTATTTCTGGAGTGAAACTATGGAACCGTTTGAACGTGAAGCTCAAGAGATGATTTTCACAAGGTACAAGAATGAAGAAGGTGTTTGACTCTCAGCAGGTGTTTACTCTTTATTTATTACCATCAGTTTTGTGTATGTATGTGTGAGCATGTATATATACATACATAGCTTGTGTATATGTTCATAGTCTGACAAAGCAAAACACATCTGTCATGATTGGATGAGGATATAAAGATGAGATTATTTTTTTGAATAAGATATATATATATTTTGTAATTATTTTATATCTTGCTATAAGACAAATATCATTGGTAATTGATGTAATATATTAGAATATGTCGAGAAGAATTCATTATTGTTCAGCTTTATACTAATGGGAAGCTACATAATTAACTTTTATTCATTTATGGAGAAGGGGTGGGAATAAATAAGTTTGTCCTTCCTTTCACTCCTCTTTTTGGACATTATATGTTGTTTTTAGTTTCGTGTTTCCTTTTGTAACCTGTTTTGTTTTTATGTCTGTCTACTACGGTATGATTATTCTGTTTATTTGCTATTTACATGTTCAAATTAAACTGCTACAAACTATCTAAAAATCAGTTCTTTGGGCTAACAAATCTCCATTTGTCCTGTTGAACAATTTTAATGCATGTTGGACATTTTTAAAATTTTCTTCTTGTGGATTTTTTTGATTACGTATGAGTTTCTGTAGGTTCTGTTTTTGTCTTCCTCTTCAGCTAGCTGTCTTCATCTTTACACCTGGGTGCTAATGTACATTCACGGGGCTAACACAGTTCTGTTGCTCCTTCTGGACCCTGTTTTCCTGTTGAACATTTTCTATTTTTTCATCGTCTGTTGATCAAGCGCGAGTTTCTGTGGTTGCTTTCTTTCTCTTACTGTAGCTAGCTCTGCTAATGCTAACTACCAGGTGCTAACGTACATTTATGGGGCCAAAAAATGTCTGTTGCTCCTGTTTGACATGTTCTAATGCTAGCTTATGACCGGTTGGTTTGTTTTATGAACTAGCTACAGTTTGAGTCTCTGTTGCATTGTGCAATGTCACCATTGATTTATAGGCGTACTAAAAACTCCAGGCCGAGCAGAATCACAAATTCACACAAGCTGTCTCCGAAATATGTTTCCAGCTATCAGATTCTGGCAAAGTATATCATGCGACTGACCAGTGGCGTTAGTTGGACACTTGTTGTAGACAGTTTCTCCAGCTGAGGCTCTCTTCCACGCCATAGAGAGTAGGTGTTCGTCTTTACATATCTCATGAGGAGCTGCAGAAGCCGGGCGAGAAATACATAGAAAAAGTAAAATGAAGCACAGTCTAGCAGACGCTGAGAAAAAGAAAAATCACCGCGCACACACTCCCACAGACCCATACATAGCCAGCAAAAAAAAGAGAGACAGAGAAGCACAAAAAACAAGATTCAAATCAATGTTCTCCTGCAGCAGCTCCCAATCTTATTCCCTTGTACATTGCTCAGTGCTCTCTGTCAGTGTCACTGCCTCAGTACAGTATCTCATTCCCTCTTCATCTTACCCCCCTCTTTATTCATCTGTTTTCCCTCCCTCCCTCCCTCTCTTTCATAACCCTGATGAAAAAACGGGGGAGAGAGCTCTGTAGATATTCCGAGGGGGCAGACGAGTGTTGGCAGAGGCGATGCAGAGAGATGAAGAGGGACGGAGAGCGAAGAGAGAGGGAGAGAGAGAGAAAGAGATGCTGAAAGAGAGAAAATATGATATGATGTTCCCCTGAAATGCCAAGAGACAAGATCCTCGTCTTGTATAAAAGAGGCTTGGGAGCTACTCAAAACAAAGGGGTCACGGTGGAGGCTGCACTCAGAAGTTTATCATTTGTAGTCTGTCAGCGCTCGATGCGAGCACGTACACATGTGGCATTCAGGCTCGTAGAGAACATACACTTGCATATTGAAACACACACACAGCTTCAGTCGAGAGGCGTGCTTATTAAACCACACTGTTTCCTGCAGCGGCTGACAGTCTGACATTGAACATCACGCCCTCAACCAGGCAGAGAGACACAGAAAGAGTAAAGCAAGCGAGTGAGATTAGAGCGATGAAAACAATGTTAAAGAGGAGTGATATAAGGAGAAACTCAGGATCTCTCAGGTAAACACAGAGGATAAAAGGACAGCACCACAAGGCACGGACATGCAAAATCAATGAAGAGCTAAAGATGGATGGGAATGTGAATTGACAGGAAGACAGACAAGAGACAGATAAAGATGAGAAGAGCGCAGTACTAAAATTGCAATAGAAGCCTTTGGCTGTGGTGCGAACATCTGGGAATCACTTCCATTCTGCCTGACAAATACTGTGCATGTACGGATTGGGCACACACACAGATACACACACTGTCTCCAGCAGGGAGATGCATGCAGAGATGCAGCCACACAGAAAAAAAAATGTCTACAGCAAAAAAGTGTTTATACAGAGTTTCCAAGCATGAATAATATGTACATAAGCATAATGGGGCTCTCCTTCATTTTCTCACTGAGTCACTGACCGGGGCATTTCTTCTCGTTACAGGACCGGACCTCCTCTCCTGAGCCATCGCAGGGGTAGCCCTGTATTCCGGTGCCCTCACACATCCTGAAGCGACGCTGCCAACCGGAGTCGCATGTCTTGCTGCAGAGACTCCAGTGGTTCCAGCTGCCCCAGTTACCTCCACCTAGAAGTACCGCCGGTGAAAATTGGGGAGCGGGAAGGGTGGGAGGGAACAAGAGCGGCACATAAGGTGAAAAATAAATGGGAGTTGTTGGTGAATATTAAATCTAGGTTACAACTCTAAGGCAGCAGTTTGGAAAGTTTTTCAATTTTTTAGGGTGGTACACCAAATTAAGTCAATACGAGCCCATTCTGGGCCCCAGGCTCATTAAAGCACACTAGTATTTTTGTCCTCCAGGGCCCCCGGTCGAAACTGACTCGCAAGCCAAGCTAGGCCCCAACCCACAAATTGCTGGTATGTGGAACAGGAATCAGAGAAACCCACACAGAGATAATGCATGTTTCATGTTTGCATAATGGCATTCGAGAGCATGTGAGTGTGAATACTAAGCATTCATTTGTGCGCCTTACCGCTGCAGGAGGGGTTGGTGCATTCTCTGCTCTCCTGATGGGGACCCTTACACTCAGCCCAGCCATGCACCGACGCACTGCAGCGCCGCTGCCGCTGCTGGGTTCCCGTATTACAAGTCACGCTGCATCTCGACCACGGGCCCCACTCCAGCCACTGGCCCTCCACTGGACAGAGGGGAGGGAAGATGGAGAGACAGGAAAATGGATGAAGATTTTGAGAGACACGGAAAAATCAGGGTATATTAAAAGACAGGAAAGAGGATGTACGCGACAGAATATAGAACAAGTCAGGACAAATAAATTACAGATGCTATTTGGTTTTCCATAAATAGCAACAAACAAACACACTTCATGGTCCTATGGACATTTTAAATATTTCAATCTGTTATGAAATAGCTGATTACTATTCCTTTCATGCTTTGTTTTAAAGAGTTCACACAGAGTACAGATGGTTAGATTCTCATTCAGAGTGTTATTGCAGAGGCACCGCATTTCAACTCTCGTCTGCTGTTTGTGCAGAAATAGATTAATAAAAAAACACAATTTCAATAAGTTCCAGTGCTGCCTGTCAGATGATACATGAATACCAAACAGCTTTACCAAAGCCTGATGACATGCACAGGTGTAATCAAAGCCCCCCACTGTCCTCTTTAATAAAGGAGTGTTGTTGGGGTAATTGAGTTCTCAAAAAAAACACCCAACCTAAAATGCACAAAAATCATGATAATCAAAACCAGGGAGATTAATCATTTAAAGTGTGTGCAGACAAAGATTTTTGGTATGTCATCGACTTCAAAGCTGGTTATAGTTGAGACAATTTCGAGGATCTGTGTCGAAGAAAAGACACACAATGTTCTGCTGTGAAAATGCACGACGGCCGCTTAAAAATCTGTGATGAATAAACTGTCAGTGGATTCTTTCAATTTATTTCTACACTGTTTTTGACACATACTTTCGATTAGAACTCTTTGATACAAAACCTTAGCAGAAGAACCAATTACTGACCTGTGACCATTTCCTTTTTTATTTCCGTGAATAAACGGACTTAATATCATGTTGGTAATTTTTGCTAGTTTCTAACAATTGACAAAACCTTGCAGATCAAAAACTGGGATGAAAATCTACAAATTCTGGCCACTCATATCCAAAATAGTTAACGAAAGATTTATAATGCATCAGTATCTCTACGGCCCAGCTGCAATATCAATACAGGTGAATGTCTTGAGGGGATGATATCTATTTTTTCACCTGTAGCTAACATTAAAGAGCTATTTTGAAAATGTTGTTTTTACAGTTATGTTTTCAAACCAATCATGGTTCAGTTTACGCAGCATTTTCAGCAGCATCCCGCATTTCACAGTTCTCAAATTCTTAAAAGAATTGCTTGTGCTTCCTCTGCTACTCTAATACAAATACACATTCCTGGAGGTCATAATTTGAGTTGAGTAACAACACAATGCTCCTTCTGTTGGCTGCAGCATCATTTAATGTTGAAATGAAAAATCCAACTCATGTGTTGCCGCCAGCAACACATTCTCACTCTGACCTTGTCAAATACTGACGTTTGGTCATGGACTTTTCACATCCACATATGACATGCGAGGTACCCTGGGGGCGTTGGTTGTTGATGTTCTGCCTGTTACATACATCGTCATCTTTCGAAATACACTTCTGTTTTCACGGGATATCTAACATTTACATAGTCTAAAACTTACAAACGTCATCGGTACAACACCACAAATTGACTTTTTTTTTGTCCTTCAACAACAAAAACACGTGGTTAGGTTCAGGAACAAAGAACAAGGTTCGGCTTTAGAATCTTACGGGACACAAACACCGCTCTCTCAGGTGAAAGTCCTATTTGTTGAATCCATCCCCCATCCCTCCCGCCCGTCCCAGTTGCACTTTCGCCGCCTTAACGTTGGCCCTTGTCCCGCCCCGTTTCCCCCTGACGCCGCCAGGTGCCATTAAACTATGAAAGCAACCTTTTTTCGTTGGCTTCTGATGCCGCAAGTCACTGCCCAAGCGCCAGATTTCAACGATTTCTAAGTGACACCGGGCTCCTGCCAGTTGTTTTACTGATGTTGGCTTGAGCTATGCTTTGATTTGTTATCTTTTTCAGCAGAATGGTAACAATACCTAACAACAGACTCTCTATCAAAATGTAATAAAATTTCCGAGCATCCTTTTGTAAACCTTGTAAATATAATATTGCTAACATGTTTGCAAGCGCTGGCCTCTTCACACATCCAGAAAACTCAAAGCTACATAAATTTGTGGTTGCATTTCTTGACTATTTTCAACCAGCTTTGTATCATAACAATGTAGATAGTATGTGTGTATGAACTTTGGTAAACTCCCTGGTCCTCTCCCAGCTCACATCCGCCAGATGATGCGTTTTACGTCATCCATTTTGTGCCATTCAGCCAATTTTCACTGGCTCTTGGGCCAATGCTCCAACTACAGATTATACGCTCAGACTATGTTACTGTATTGTCATTCTCGGCTCAAACGTGATCGGTCAGTATCACACGGACTACAAACAGCCTACAACCGGAAACCAGGGCTCTTCTGCTCTTCTTCGTAGCTGAAGGTTTTCTACCATTTGAGCAAACTCTTTCCTCTTTTCTCAGTTTTTTTGGTCATGTAGCATCAAAGTAAATGTGTCCTTTACTGCAGACAGCCTAGTTTTATGAAAAGACGGTCCTTCCAGCAGAGAAATACTTCTTTAGCGCTCCACTGTGTCACTAGCTAGTCGCTACTCTGACTGTAAAACCTTGACAGAGCTGAGGAGGGCAGAGTTGGGTGGCAATTCTCTGTGAGTTTTCCACTTAAAGTAACACCACTCACATTACACATAGACTTAATCATTTTGCAAATAATAGAATTCAAAGTTTGACTATTATTTAAACAGTTTAATGTAACCTTAAGTCAAGGCAAGCTGATGTAGAGGCCATATTTCCATGTCTACTGACAAAGCTATGCTAAAAAGAAATATACGCTCTTATAGTTACAGCTAAGTATTTCTGAATATGTGTATAATTAATTCAGTTAGGGCAAGGTTAACACTTTATCATATACATTTTAACAGGCTAAAAGAGAACAATGCTGCATAGCCATTGTGTATGTGCTGTAGGATTGTACAGTAGCCTGTCGATTTCTCTCTGTATTAACAAGAACAGCAATTCAAAATGAGAACTGCTCGTTTCGGCTCAGAGTGATATATAGAGGCACACACTGTACACACAGGGACTTTAAGTAGCAGAGAAAGTGAAGTACAGTGCAGTAAATGTATTTGTCTGGTTCTCCCAAGTGGGAAAGCATTGCCAGCTCTCCTTGGTAATGTGGTCAATCACGCTGCGTGTGTGTGTGTGTGTGTGTGGCTCACACAGTGTTCCAACTAGCTGGGGCCAGCACTGTGTTGGGGGGGATGACACAAACAGAATGTGCTGTGAGCTAGAATTTAAGTGTTAACGTGACATTTCCCGAGTCTAATTCTGAGTAATTAAAGTGACAAGTCCGGAATGGCTTCCAAAAGAAGAACAAACCATCTCCTCATCTTTATATCAGTGTGAAAACACTTGCTCCACAAATACGGGAACACACACAGTCGCACAAAATAGAGTAAAAAATAAAGTTGGTCGTAGAAAGCTGTTTGTAGTGCAGAAAAAAAAAGAGAGAGGTAAAATAATGCTTTTATGGCAAAATTACAACAGTTTCTTCAGCAGGAAGTACTGAATATCAGAAGCATTCAAGACAAGATAGACATGCAGTGTAAGCAGAGACATTTTCCAGCAGAAAAAAACAGCATATAGAAACGTAGCAGGCATTGTAGCGTGGCATCTCTCCGTCGTAGGAAGCCGTTTTCTTGCCAAAGACACAAACTATTAATTGGCCTGTAATTAAGACATTGCCATTAATCCCAGCATATGCTCGGCTATGAACTGACTGTTTATGTTGTGAGAAAAAAGGTAGGCATAAAGGCAATGCCTAGCCAGCTCTCTGCCTACACACGAGTGCATTTTAGTTCTTAAAGATAGCTTTAAAAGGTCTGATACGATCAAATTAATTATTCATGTATGACATTTCTGCTTTCTTTTACTCTTAGCCTGTTGATAGTCTTTATTTGATGCAACAGCTGTCATATTAACATTTGCAGCTCTGCCCACATATGCGTGCATTGTTTGATGTGACGACGTGTGTCTACATGAGAGATGAGCCACTGTGAAGAGAGATAAGGGATTAAGTTGAAGGAACCAAATTTGATTTAACTCTACACGGGTTTAACACAGTGTCGTATAGACATATGGCACAGTATATGGTCTTGAGTAAAGGGATGGAGACCAAATCACTGACACACACACACACATACACACACACACACACACACACACACACACACACACACACACACACAAGATCCATCAAAGCTCTATTCTCTATGCATGGACGTTTGTGCCAAAAGGCCTGTGCTGGTATTCATCATTTCAAAGGACCATTGCCTTTGAACTCCCGAAAGCACGCTGAATCTGTTGTGATAGATTCACACACTCATACACAAACACATAAACCATATGAGGACACACATACACAGATTTCCTTGAGGCCCTTGAAGGAAGAGCCTTTCTCCCAAACCCTCTTTTTCCATCACTGTTCCCAAAACAGCATGGCAAAACATCCCGGAGGCCATACTTTAGATTACGACGTCTCCCTATTCCTCCCTTTGAGACATAACTTTGCTGCCGCTTTGTCTGGCAATGGGGACAGTTTTGTTTTATTTAAATATTAACCTTATAAAACCCCTGCTTTGAAAAACATAAAAGCCAAAAAAATAAAAATAAAATAAAATACAAAATAAAAGTATATTAGTCGGCAGGGAGCGTGGGAACACAAAAAAGCTCCAGCCCGGACAGGCTCTGGCAGCATTCACATAAATATAAGTACATATTATTTTCTAGGGGGAAATAATGCAGGATTCTTTACCTTTGCAAAAATAAATAAAAAGCACTTACCCTGTGATAATTGCTCAGCCTGTGAGTGATTACATACTACACAAGCACACGCGCTCTCACTTGGACTGAAATCAACTCAGGGTATAAAGAAAATAGTTATTATTCAGAAAGCAGTCACCAGTTTTGCAATAAACCGTCTTATGTTTTAGTGTCTGTGCGCCCATTAATGCCATTATTCCAATGTTGTGTAGAAACCATTTACATTCTGGCACACAGAAAGCACCGACTGAAATTAAATCACTGAAATTAATATTCCCTTCTAATGTCAATGCTTTCAAAGTAAGTGGTTTTCTAAAGGGACACTTGAAATACAAAATTAAAATTGCACAGAGGCAATGAATATGCCTGAAGTATAGTTGAAGTCTTAAAAATGCCAAGGGCTTTTCTTTGTGCAAGATTTGAACTGTGCCCTATCTAATAGGTAGATGTTGGTATTTACATCTAGAAAGCTGCTCTGTGATTAGCTGCGGTGGTTGTTGTTGAAAACCTGCCCTTCTGTTTCTTCAGTCTGCTCTATTGAGACGTTATTTCAATCGCTGTGCCGCCCCTTTCCACTCCAATGCAGCCTGATAAAGATGTTTCAGCTGGACAGTCTGAGTCAGATTGGAATAAAGTCCCGAGGTCCCCATCCACACCAGAATTAGATGGGGCTGCACCAGCGACTTATTGCTGTTCTTGACAAGGTATAGGCCTAACAGGTAATCTCAGAGACAATAGCCGAGGAGCTCCACTGCCGGACAGCTCAGCAATCTAAACCAAGCCAACCATGGAGGAAACAGAGAAGTCCAACCTAAAGTCTTTGCTAGGCTACAAGCCCTGTGGATGGCTGAGTGAGAGTTGAAAATGGGCATGACTCCCATGGCTGCCCACAGATGAATATGGAAGTGAGAACTCTGGTGAGGATACAGGAGTTAAAGCAGCGACCATACACAGACAGGGAAGATGACATTATGCTGCATTCATGTTGTGTCAGCAGATCGGGATGGTTTAAAGTTCCCAATATTCCAAAGTGGAAGTGTTAATGCATTATTCCAAATTGGTTACTCTCATTGCTAACCTTGTCACATCATAAACATTTGAAAAGTCTAAATTAACTATTTGACAGAAGCTATGATAAAAAACTTTTTGTCAGTGACCTTTTTTTCTATGATGAAAACGAGACTATGACGAGCTAAAAATAGATCCTGACAATAAAAACTAAGATGAAATCTATGTTTCATTTTTGTTGACGAGACGTGACAAAAATATTAGACACTGAATACCGAGAACAGCAGGCTGGCAAACAAAGTAAATAGTTGGTGCCAGGATGTGTCGCTAGCTGCTGAATGGCAGCAGAGCAAGCAGCCACCTGCCGCCGGAAATCACAGCTGATCCCTGCAGGACTCCACTCAGTACAGACTCGAGTAGGTTTATGGGTTGATGCTTCTGACAGGCAGGTAGAAGGCTCGGTTACCTGTGAGTGTAGCTGTGCTGTGAGTAAATAGTCTGAACTCAGCTGAGTTTTCTCTGACAGCTGAAAGTTTAGTTTTATTCACCAACTATGTGAGACATGAGTTTAAACTCAAGACTATCATGTTGCAGATTGAGAAAGAATTCAGAATTTAATTAAATTATTTATCTGCTTCTTTACAGTGAGATCAATAAATCAGAGTTTACAATGAATCTGACTACAAATCCTAGTTGTCTCAGATTATTTATTTGTGGTGTCAAAGTTTTTGAGACCATAGAGATGTTGAGCTCTTCAAATGATTATCAGTAATTGTGAGCTCGTACATCAGCCCCTAAAGCTGTTAGTGGTGGAGTAATGCAAGGTTGTAAGTGTGTGGAAATTATTGGTAGTTGTAGAAAAAAATGTCTAAATTAAATTTTTATACAACCTGTCCAGAGTCTAATTTCTGACAGATCAATTAGCCTAACTTAATTAGTTTAAAGATAAAACATATTGACCAAAAGTTGACTAAAATGTCATGAATTTTTGTCGACTAAAACTAGACTAAAACTATGAAGGCTGAAAATGACTAAAATGTAACTAAAGCTAATAAGCATTTCTGTCTCGAGACTAAGACTAAATCTAAAATTATTGTCAAAATTAACACTGCTCACAATGACAATCATTACCATTTTTACTATCTTAGTTTAGCACACTGCATGCTAACCCTTGCTAATTAGCACAAACACATAGTATATCTGAAGTTGATGGTAATGTCTTTCGTTTTTCAGGTATTTGATCATAAATCAAAGTTGACAGTGCTGGACAAATTACAGTTTTAACCTTGTGACGGATTTGGATAACCACAGTTATCCCATTCATCCTGAGGGGACACCAGTATTTGTACCAAACTTCATCGTAATTCATCCAATATTTGTTGAAATAACTTCAATGTGAGCCCATCCACAGTAAATCGTAATGATGAGAGCAACTGAAGAAGCATAATGAGTGAGGAAGTCTGCATAGGGTTGGAGGGAGGGGAGGACGATTGGGTCAAACACAGCGGACTTTTACCCACGAGACCAAAGTTTGAATTTATGTAAAGTAGTTGTGCACTGGCATAAAAAAATGTACTTATTTTAACCCAAAACACAATCTTTATTCTAAACCTAACTAAGAAGTTTTGTACAGGTTGCCCTGAGCATTGCAATGAAACGCAGAGGGGCGAGACAAAGCGTCTGTATTTGATGACCTATGAATGAGAGCAGGTTGGTCTGCACGATGTGACATGAAAGCAGCATTAGTCCACATTTTAGCAGAGGAGAGCAAGACACTTACAAGAGCTATAATGGAAGAACACACAATGTAAATGCATATGACTGTAAACTCTAGAGCCGTCACAGTAACCCAGTTGTTTTTGACCTTTGTGATTTCGGAGAAAAAGAAGAAGAAGTCATGCATGAATAGGCAGAGAGGCAAAGAAAGAAAGAGTGGGTGTATCATGTAAATGGGGATGGTACTAACCAGGACACACTGCTATGTTGCAGAGTTTGGTCTGAATCTCGGGCCGTCCACAAGCCAAGGCCCCGCCTCCGTTCACACACTTCCTGGTTCGTGTCCTGGAGCCCCGCCCACAGGTCACAGAGCACAGACTCCATGACGACCACTCCTCCCACAGCCCATGCACTGCAAACACCCACAAACACGACATGGGGATGAGGGATGAGGGAGAGAGGGAGGGGTCGGAGCATCCCATTGCAGGCAAGAGGGTTAGAGAATGAGAGAAACATGAGAAATCAAATGAGTCTGAGCACATTCCTTAAAAAACATGAAGGAGGTGACCTTCTGACCTCCGCAAAAACATTCCACTTTCAATGGAAAAGAAACACTGAGAATGAAGCTTCACTTACATGTTGCTAAATGAAAGAAAATGGAGGTTAGGAATGGACAATCTGGCATTTGAAGTCATGCAGCTCGAGCCATGACAAGGAAATGAATGTGGTAAGTTGTCTTCAGAAAGTATCAGGGCATTCAGTTACTATATAGAGGGAACCAAAGGATCCAAAGAATCCGATGACTTCAAACACTTCAAACACCAATTAAAGTATTAAAAATGTTTCTGATCTTTTTTCCTTCTCTCTTCCTCTTTTTTCCTCTTTATTGCACATCTCACCCCATTTTAGCAACAGATGACGATGAAATACATCAAAATAGAATAAATGAGCAGCGGAGTTGCACAAAAACTTTGCAGATAATGAACATGACTTCATGACTGTTGCTGTTTTACCGAACGCTAGGTCAATGCCTACATAACCTGTGTTTCAGCTGGGTGACACTGGCACTGATGCATGCACAAAAATAACTGCTAGTAGAGATTAGAGGTAATAACAATAGAACGACAGATATTAGAAGAAAAAAGAAGTGTTGAACAGGGGACTCTAAAATAGAAAAAGATGAGTGACAGGATTGGTTAATGAGTGTCAAGAGAGGAGAGAAAAAAACACATAAACATGACAAAGAGAGAAGATTATAAGTGAATCTGAAAGAATACAAAAGAGATTTGGGGCTGAAAAAGTTTGAAAGGCCGAGAAAAGAAGAAGGTTACTCAAAAAAAAAAAATACAGAAATGCTCAGCCAGAGACAAGTGGAGATTAAGCTCTGTTGAAAGAGATGGGGAGAAAAGAGAGAGGAGCAGACTTGGAGAGATGCAGGGAGAAAGATAGAAAGCAAGATATAGAGATGGTGAGGGACAGAGCGAGAGAAAGTTAGAGACAGCAGGATGGAGATTGCTGGTCCTGTGTTGAGCAAAGCTAAATAAATCATGGGGATAAATAATTAAGTCTACTCTGTGAAGGATGGCTCAGAGGAGCAGAAGTATAGAAGGCTGAGAGAGAGGGGGAGAAGACGGTGGTATTAAAAAGTACGGAGATGTGGGGAGCTGGTAAATAGTGAAATATCCTTAAATACTGCAAAACATGGTATCAGCGTATCTTTAAGCTGCTGAACAAAGTGGATATATGTTGCAGACAGAAAAAAGCATCAGGACTGGATCCAGCAAGAAGTGTTTGCGTCACTTTTTGCTACTGTACTGTTCATTTCAATGACGTTTCTTTTTCAAGCTCAATTGTAAGCCTCGCTGAACTCAGTTAAAAGTTGGCCTAGTTATAACACATGTTTACTGTTAGAGACTTCCACACAACTAAATTCAAATGGGGCTCCACATCACTAACACGTTCTTTCATAGTGATTAGTTGTTAAATATTTATGCATACTGTGTGGCAGGAGTAAGTGTTGCGTAGCTAACTGTACCAACTGACAACGCTAATGTTAGCTTGCTAATAACTAATATGGTCCACATGTCTGAGAGGGTGCTTGATTACTGTGCCGTTTAACAATGTTTTTTTAATTAATTTTTCCCAAAAAAACACAACACACCTCAAGATACAAAAGTTACGGCAATAAATTAAAACTATTCATTCCACCTTGCTATTTTTTTTAAAAGTACAATTGCAGAACTAAGGGGACAGAGTTATTTTGCCTTTAAAGAGATAGCGGAGGTAGTAATAGTGCAGTATCAACGTCTGTGCAACAGGGACAGTCAGCAGGACGGGACGACAGACAGTACAGGTGTGACGTTTTGATGACATGTTACATGTGCAACACATTGCTGGGAGATTTGAAAAGCAGCTAGCAGCATTTAGCAGCTAATTCAAAGACGAGGAACAGCAACAAAAACAGTCTACAAATTGGGCAGACAGTGAGGTCCGGGTGCTCCTTACCCTCCGAGCAGACGACAAGATCAACTGTCATATCCTCCTGAGACCTGAACTTTTGTTTGGTATGCATTTTTTGACTTGTCCTAGCTATTTGGGATCAGCAGGACCTGATAAGGATAAAAAAACTAAACGTTGTCAATGATAATTAAGTCCCAATGTCCTCAAACGAGTACTTCATAATTAACAGCGTCTTAGCTTGTTACTGCTGCTAAAATTAGTCACAATTGTATTTCATATCAAACTACAAACATTATTAATCATAAATTAACAAGTTTCAAACTTGAAACTAAAATGTGATCAGGTTTTGGACCTTGTCCACTTTTGTATCGGGATCAGCTGCAGAACGACTTGGCAGAGATGGCTGTCATCTTGTTTTACATAGAGTAGTGTATTATGCAAATGATCTTCTGCATGTTCACCGACAGAAACCTTGTAATGACCTTTACTTCCTCGAGATAGTTGAGTTTGATCGTCTTTTCAGTGCTCTGAGATGGGGCAAAAAAGTGTCCACTAATGAGGACAACAGGTCTAAGTTAAGTAGAATGAAGTATAAGGTCAAGCAAACCCAAAATGAGATGTCCTCATTTGAGGACACAGGGTCTCAGGAAGATATAACGAGGGCAGTAAATTGCTTTTATTACCATGTTATGCCATTATTATTGTTTCGAAAGCGCTGTTCAATGTGTATGTCATGTGTCACACTAGAGGCAAACACTGTTGTGTTACGTGTTACGGCCATGCCTCTTTTACTTCTGGGACACTGGCTTGCTGTCTAAAATCACATCCTGGGATGGCAATATGCCGCCATTGTTTTGATCTGTGTAAAAAAGCAAAGGCGCTGTAAAGAAGATGCTCTATGTGGCAGACCGAAGGAGGAACTCAGGTGATGTAGTATAAAGACAAATAAAGTCCGCATTGACTGTAGGGGGATGGGTTGGGTCAAACTTACACAGGACTTTTAGCGAGAAGGCCGTTGTTCTCGTTCCAGTATGAAACCAAAAGTCAGCGTTTACTTGTTTTTTGATACGTAACAAAACTACCTCTTTTAACCCCACCTCATGATCTGTTGCCTAAACTTGACCAAACTGCGTCTGTTTCACAACGTATTGGTTGTATTTTTCTTATTTAGTGGTTTCCTGTGAACATGGAAGCTTATTTTGACGCTACAGCGGTACATACAGCATCATAGTATGAAGTGTATTTGACAAGTTGGGGGTGAGAATGTGTTGGCCACAGATGTCTCCACCCAAATTTTTTTAACACACATTTTTAAAGTCATTACTACCTTAGATCTTTCTCAGGTTTTGATGGTATTACCAAATTACTACGACCCTTCGACACATAAACTTGGTAATGGATTTACACGTAGCTGGTGCAACCCAATCCTGACAACCAGTCCCAATTTTATTTCTTTTAACCGTCTATTTCATGGTTCAGAGTGTTCAACAGCCATCGAATTAAAGATTTTTTTGAGCTTTGAAATTGCATTTTCGTACAACCCGCTGGGAAAGTTGTGTCTGTGGAGCAGTAGTTACTGATTTGAAAGGTGGTATTTCAATGCAGCAGGATGTGGAGTGCTGAAGTATGTCAGCTGAAATATTTTGGTATCAAACATGAAACAAGACTTATTTCCAAAATATGCAATTTAATAAATCATGATAATAATAAAACATAACCGGCATCCTCAAAGTGTTTGCGGATTTCTTGGGGGTATCTCATCCCAAACTGCAAAACCTTCTCAGGAGACAGAGGCAACTCAAAAAAATAACAAACTAAAAAAAAATAAAATACAAGTCAGTCAGAGTTCTGTTATTTAGTTTTTTTAACACAACACTACAAGATTGCTTGTAAGACATTACTTATTCATCCAAATCGAATCTCCATCTCTCAAACCCAGTACAAGTGTATCTGAAGTCTGACTGCGCAAAGCCAATCAATTAGCCTATAAAATCAAGCTTGGAGCTGCTTTGGGACGAAGACATTAAAAGGAGAAAATATTCATTGCAGATGGGGACAAGGGGAAAATCAGATAACCAAATTAAAGAGGAAAAAACATGATAAAGTCTCCTAGGATACTGGGATTAGGATTGTATTACACTACCTATTGGTGGCCAGGTAAATACTCCCCGTTGAGCATAAAGCAATAATAAAATAAATAAATAAATAAATAATAATAAATAATAAATAATAAATAAAGCAACACAGGGCAATTCTATCAAATATTGTGTCTATCTTGACACCAGCAACTACATTAACATAATACAGCACGTCTTTTAGTTCAACTGCTCAAGTTAAAAGAGAGTTTATTGCCCTCGAGGTTGCAGTCGCAGGGGGAGGTGAATAAGTGCATGTTTACAGCAGCACGAACAGAAGAAATAAATAATGAAATAGCAAACTGATCAGTGCTGATCAAACTGCAAAGTGACAGATCTGTGTTGTCACAAAATCAAGTTCATGAACTCCAGAAATTCATCTCTGTGAGAAATAGATGAAAAATATGTGGTTTAAAAAAAAAAAAAAAGAGCAAGGAAAAAGGAAGCACATAGACGTCGTACTCACTCCTGCCTGGGTTTCTGATGCAAATGCAAGAAAGCTCAGATGAGAGGAGATAAAATGGCCATGCTCAGCCTCCTTTATTTAAACATATGCGTATACTACACACACATTTAGCAGAGCACACATTCATAGCACCGCAGAGACTAAGGATATGCGTAATGAGGATGCATGACTTCAATACACGTCTGTAAAATATATGCAATTATTAAATATGTGTAATGATGCATGTATATGAAGATATCAACTTTTAATTTCTTATTCCTAGCTTTTGCAAATGAATAGTCTATAATGGGGCACATGCATTATATTGATCCTAAGCATTACCATCATTAGCAACAATTTCATCGGAGGTCATAGCAAAGCGTGCTGCATTATTCAAAACTTTGTATCAGGGTGTGCGTGTGTGAGTTTGTGTGTTCGCCATCTGCGCATGTCCGCCATGAAATCATGACTACAGCCTTGCATGCACCCTCAATGTCTTGCTTGAATGGTTTCTGGAAGTGTGATGTTGCAGTGTTTGACTACACAGTGACCCAGACATACTGTATTCATAATGCACCATTGTTCTGCTCCATGTTTTAAATGTCACTGAATCTATGGTAAATGAGCAGTAGCTAAATAGAACAGAAGTAGGGGTACTACTTCACTTTGCATGCTTTGGGGCATGAAAGCCTTATACTTCAGCGCATATTTAAAAAAAAAAAAAAGTTAATTTGCCGGACCAATTACTGCCTAGTTTGCTTTGTCAAGAGCCAGACCATTACTTAAAATTGATTATCTGTATCACCTTAATTTAGGAGCTTTACCCGTGAAAAAACGAGGAGGAAAAAAATGTCCATTTTCACTTCATTGGCTTTCTGTCCAAGCTACTTTTCTTTGATGTTCCCTAACTCGTGCAGACACACACACACACACACACACACACACACACACACACACGCATGCACAGAGATGTGCCCAGAGACATATCCACCCACACTCACACTCATAACACACCCATACTTCTAAGTCCTAACTTGTGCACAAACACAAAATAAATGGTAGAAAAGCAGAATAGAAAATTCTGGCAAACCAGAATTAAGTATGCAGACTGCACTCTCCCCACCTCAGGATACTGGAGGAAACTATGAAAGCCTGTGCGTGTTCATTTATGCCTATGTGCCTTGTATATTTGTGATTACGAGCGAATGCGTATTAAACAGAATAGAGGATGTTGGTTAAAAACATTTCATTTGCAGATTTTTTTGGATAAATCAGAAAGTTGGCACGACTCGCCGTCATGCTCTGAACAGCAGGGTTGAAAGGCACAGCTCATGCTTGCATGCATGAACTGCATCTGCGTATGTATGCTCAATTTTCTCTATAAACTCAAAGCGGAGTTGTTTAATTTTAGAGCGTTTGATTTTAGAGCCTGTTGGCAACATTTGTCTTGTCTTTTTAGTATTTGAGGTACAAAATTGTGACATTAGTTACTGGATTGAAAGTTCAATTTACTGCAGTCCTGATTTGTGTGTGTGTGTGCTTGTTTGTCTGCCTCTGTGTTATATATGTTTGCTTATGACTCCCCACTGGACCAGAAGGAAGACAAGGCTTGAATCCAGCAGCAAAGAGACCAACAAATCAAACAAGCATGTAGATCTCAATGCCAAATTAAGCCAAAGTAAAACAAGAAAATTGTTTTGAAAAGTCAACCACATCAAGATCATTAAACTCTTTTATGTCTCTTTGCTTCCACCCCCGTGTTCCCAGCCCCACTTGAATTTGGTGTGATCCCATTCAGGCAATCCCAGGAGTGCCCCTACACCCCTCCAGAACCACGTCAGGAAACATCAGAGGAGTGGGGAAAAAAATGAAATAATAAATGGAACATAACGCAGCAACCAATATCCCATCAAAGGAGCAGCTGAGGATATTAATATCGACACTGAATGGAAAATGAGGCACTTAGACATACAAATCGCGTTGGCAGATTTGCATAAAAACAAGATTAGCATATGCACCAACAGGGAAGGAAGATGTTCCTCTTGCTTCTCTTTTCTTTTTTTATTTTTGAGGAGGGGGGGAATGCGCCAGGAAACACTGGCTGACTCCTAACTCAAATGTGAAAGCATGTGTGCATGAAATGTACACAGCGGCTTATACCTTGTGGAAAACTCACACAGATAAAAAGAACACACTGAATCGCAGTTCAAGTATAATGACACTCATAAATATCACTTAAATAACAATTGACAAAGCCGAACACACACTCAAACCTTATGCCTGCAAAAACACAAACAATGAAAACTACACGCTGACATCAAAAACACACTTGTACATCTTGTGCATGCGGATACAAAGAACCCTTAAATGTACATACAAACACATTTATTAATGTGCAAGTCCACAGAATTACTCAGAATGTGTCATCACACAAGGTTTAGTGTAAAGGGGGATTTATACTCGTGTGGCAGACCCTACGCACGTCGCCTACTCTGTTGAGAGCATTTATACTTGTGCGGTGGTGTGTCTGTGTCACTCTGCAGTTACACCTCTGTGCTGTAAAGTTTAGTTGATTCAAAACACACTTTAAACATGGCTTAATGGAGTCCATTTCAAACACAAGTACACAAATCGGCTCCATTACAACTCACAAGGTTCACCAACAAAACAACTGTCTTATACCAAACACATATAACATGCTAACGTTATTAGCACAAGCCTACGGCATTTTACATTGTATAAATTAGCCTAGCAACGAGCAGAGATTTCCTCTGCTCATATGAAGCCAGGATAAATCACACACTAGACCTAAAACGCTATTTTTGTGGAGGCTTTATTGTCTTCACAATTTATTGTTTCTTATCTGTGAAATGAAAGTAAATAAAAGCTTCATTTCCACTGAGGGAAATGGTTTCAGCTTACAATAACAGAAAGGAGGTCTGCATCGCCGCAACATTACATTTCTGGGGAGGTGCACGTCAGGCTACAGAGGGTAGGGTACGGTGCAGAACCTACACCGTAAGTTGAATGCAGTGGCGCCCCCAGGATAGCCATTGACCCCCCCCTTGTAGAAGGGCAACATTACTGTCTTTAAGAAGCTGTGGCTTTTTCAGCCAGACACAAAAGTAGTTTGATCTTGTAAAACTTAACTTCATATTCAAGCTGTACATTTGTCTTTCTAAGGAAAAGGACAATCAGCCTATTTGATGAACAATGAATCGCATGACATGTAAGATACATAACATTAAAACAGGATCATTGTGGAGCTTAAAATATTAAATATGCTGATATTAGTCTCTGCACATCAGACAATTTGTAATAGTAACTGTAAAATAAGAAACCAAGGGCCGAATTCACAAAGAATGAACTGCGGCCGCTGATAGCACCTTGAATTGCACTTCATTTGCACCCGCAGTTTGCTCCGTCTTAACGTCCTATTCACAAAGGATATTGCACTAATGATATAGGCTACCAGCGCAAACACGCCCACAAAGTTTGGCAGCTGAGTGCAGTTTGCCCCTGATTTGCCCCTGATTGCAATAAGCCACACACACACAGTGGCAGACTTTGTTTGGCAAAGTACTGAATACTGTATTCCCTCATAGTGATGTCTGCTGGTGAGTCAGTCTAACAGTGTCGGATGGGTTGAGGCTGTGGATTTGACCAAGTTTGACCACTTTATCACTATTCCCTCTCACTTGTAGCTGTTTTTTCGTTATCTTTTGAATTTAATATGAATTATGGAACCGTTTTTGTTCACGTTTGTTTCCCCCGTTTCGTAAAATAAATTATTGAAAGTTGCTTTTGAAGTGCGTGACAGAAGTGCGTTTTGAGAACGACCGCAGACTGTCACCTGTTCAACGCATCAGTATCTTCGGATGCCATTAAAGTAATAATGATGATAATAATAATGTCAAAATATTATTTACAGACTGATTTAACAGACGATCACTGCTGCCACGATCACTGGAAAGTCTGGGCGAGAGGCTTCCTCAGAGGAGCGCCCAGTTTGCACCAGCTTTCTAAAGACGTTATTTGCTTCACTCAAACTGCATGTGGCTATTAGTGCTGGTGTTAGTGAATTAGACGTTGTTTATCAATGAGGCTCATTTGCATAGAAATGGGCAATTTTTCCGCCAAATATATGCATAGTACCTCATTTCAATACGTGCAAATAACACCGGAGCACTGAGACGCAATCTGCTTGGCAGTGCAGTTAGTGGAGCATTTCACCCTCTGCGCGTGCTTTGTGAATTAGACGGTATCTGTTTGCTCCATTTTTACCGGTTTAGCGGCCGCAAAAGCCACGCAATCCTTTTGTGAATTCGGCCCCAAGTATTTCAGTGTGCGATTCTTACTCCATATTGACAAAGGTTTCAACTGGCCTATATACTTCAACAGCATAATCGAATTCATGAAGTTCAGTTATGGCTTTTGGTCTTGGTGTGCCACCCTAAGGTTTTCAGAGGCTCCATCTGGCCAAACCTATGAGGAATTTCTGTGGGCGCCACTTTGAATGTATATACATTTTTTTCTCCCTGATGTTTCCACATCATGAGCTTAGCAAAGCAGAATAAGCCTATTCAACCCTATGGATGCTGCCTCCTATAAAAGTTCATCCAATAACTCTTGGACAAGACAGGCCTTGTCCAATGATGGGGCTCTATAAACCTAGCGACTAAAGCTCCATGTCTACACCCCATGCTGTGACACTGACATTTAGACAGTAGTGGCCCCACTTTTGCTTTGACTTATATATCCCCAGAGAAGTTATGGGCCCTGACTTTTCATTTAATAGTCTGTCCTCAAACGCATCACTGTCATTATTAGAGCGGCTGTGTATGGAGGACATTGGTGCCATTTTCCTGTGATGCATTCTCTTAGGTATCACTGGGATCAGAGAGGTTAGCCTAGAGACTACCCCACTGTCTGCCAAGCGGAATAGAGGGCCATGCTTTCTTCCTCTCTGGCAGTCAAGGGACAATGCAGGCTTTTTTTGATATGTTCTTTGGACAGGCCCACGGTCAGTCCCACATTGCTGCCATAGTCACGAAGCCAGGACATCAGCACTCACTCTCTTTGTCATATTGTAGTGCAGGAAGCTGCTGGTGGAGTAGACTGTCTGCTATCATATCTGGCTCAGACCTGATTCCCTTGATTCTACTGAGTAGCCAGCAGGATTGATATTCCAAATAGTCTCTCTTGTTACAGGGGAGCTCCAAAAACATCCATTGGGTCCTTTCTGTCTGAATTGCGATCAAGCTGAACATGTCGACTGTAGCTAGATTTGGCTTTGATCATATTGGTAAGAACACCAGTGATGAGGCTGTCAATCTACCTAGCAAAGGTCCACCTCAGATGCAATTCATTAAGTGACAGGAAGGTTTTGCCTGATTTAAACTCTGACAGGTTCACAGCAGGAAAGATATCCAAGGCAGGATTGTCCATAATTTTCATAGTGTATGTCCACAGGGATATTCCTTTCTCCTGTCCAGCTACAACACTGTGTAAGTGGACAGGCAACACACTATGAACCTTGTAAATACTTCGACCATTTTCATTCTGCTGAAGACTATAATGCCAGAGCCTTGAACTTGAAAGAATACTGCATCAATTTAGCCATAGCAATGTCAATTTAGCATGCTATGGACTGACAATGGACAAAAAAAAAAAAAAAGAGAGAGAGCCAGGGATATTATCTTTTTTATTCCATCTATTCTTCGTCTTCTTCAAAACCTACACCATAATATCTGCAACCGTTTCGTTTGAGATTTGGGTGTATTATACTTGTAGTGGATAATGTAGTTTTGAGTTGCTAGAGGTTTCACCACCCCTGTACATATATATATATATATGTATTCTCCGCTTTCGTCTATCTAGAAATCAAGAGCCTGATTTCTCAGTAGCCTGATTTGCCCCAGTACCCCAACACCTGACGCAGACCTTGTTGACCCGGGCGGAGTCTGAGCCAGTATGACTGTTGTTGTTTATGCGGTCTAGCAGCATTCAGAACCTTGCCTAAGGGTTCAGACTGGAAATGTGTAACCTGCCCTGGCTAGTCTTCGAAATTCGGTCTCCCGCAAGTCAGTAGCCTTGACCACTGAGCTATCCAGCTACTGAGCACTTGGGGCTGTGACCCCCAAACTGGGAGAGTAGCTCCAGCAGATTCAAGGTATAACATCTGAGGTCTCTATCCAGAAGAGTGCAATCCTAGGAACAACTAAGATACTGCGCAGAACCCTCAAACTCTCAGGCCTCTGGTAGAGGACCCAAGCTTGAGGAAGACACACCAAAACACCGAAACTTGGAGTTAGCATCATCATTTGAGTAATTTAAACACACTTTCATGTGTAAAGTTGGTGGAGTTCCCCTTTAAAAGGTTTTGACTAAGAAGCCTCCTCACACTCCCACACTTCCTCAAGTATGGTAATAAAGCTGAAAAACAACTTTGCTACCTTAGCTGGTCTACAGGCTAAAGACTGCTAATATAGCAGGAGGGGCTAGGGTGTTGGCTACACCACTTCATCATTCATCAACTGTGGTTTTACCAAAGAATACTGAATTTTTGTCATCCTCTGGTTGGGGAGTGAGCACAAGTAGTGGATTAGGGGAGGGACGGAAGCCAGGCGGGAGGGAGCCGGTGCTTTACAGGATTTCACTTCAATTGCAATCAGGGCAATCAATCAAACCAGAGCAGGACAGGCAGTACTTCACAATTTCATCTTGTAAAGACCTACACCGGCAATCAAACCAGAGCACAGCGCGCAATATTCAGGATGAGCAGTACACAAGTTCCCTCAGTGAACTGATCGGGCTTGATTGTGTTGTGTGTTGCTGGGGGAAAAAATGGATGAGGTGCTCTTCATTCTGCTCCTGCCTTTTTGCAGCAAGCAGATAGGGTTGAATACACTCGCCCTGATTGGCAGAGCGTGTATGCATATGAAAATTGTATTTGATTGGTTAAATATATCTGGGAGCTGCCATTGCATCTAAAATGAAAAGCTATAATTCCTCTGAAATCACCGCAAAAGCTGCAGCAGCTCTAGTTTGCATGTTTTCTATGCTTATCACTGTAAAACACAGGTTTCATTACAATTTCCTTCGTTGTATATCTTAGTCTTCATTGTAAATTAAAGTATCATTAGAAGATTGTCTGCTAATTATGCTCTGTTCGATGACTGTTTTCATTTTCATTACAACACTGTCTGCACAGACATAAGAAGACACTGATATAGATAGTAGATACAGACAAGACAAGGGAAATGAGAACAATGCTGAGAGGAAAGTGAAAGCAGAGCTAAAGATAGAGAATCCAGGAAGTATGAACTTCTGAGCTGTGGCAAGTCTAATAGACTTGCTGACATCGAGCTTAGGTGTCACGTCAGTCTCCTCCTCTCGCTCTCTCTCGCTGCTGGTCAGTAGTGTGAATTGAAATGATAAAGTGACATTCTCATTTTGTAGGTTTCTTTTCTGCTCCACCATGGTTAGATTATGTTTCAGCTGAGCAGATCCCACATGATGTGTGTGACTGTGTGATTGTGTGTGTGTGTGCATACCGCCTACCTTCTTCAAAAGTGACAGAGTTTCACACTGTCATTATTTTCTTTGGTTTCACAGCTTTCTTAACACATTGTGAACAGATAAGTAAATGCTGCATGGGTGAGTGAGGTGCGAGGCAGAGAGCTTATGGTTGAAAGCTGCATTTCGTCAAAGCACATTTACAGAACAAATCACAAAAGCCAGGCCTGCAACGCAAACTGCAAACAAGGTATTTGGTCATAATTTCTGCAGCACTGCTAAACCTTGTTCATGTATGTTCTCGACCTTTTAATCCATACTTGTGCTCAGAAGAGCCTGAGGCATATCCCAGCATGCATCCAAGAAACTGCACAGATAAAGATTCACCTCTCATCGTTGTTTCTGTGACAAGACAGTACTACCACGACTCAGTAAACATACCTGAGCCTATGATCCCAGGTTCGCCTGGACAGGAAGCGGTGTTGTTGCACATGCGTGTTTCCCGCAGGGCTCCGCTGCACAGAGTCCCATAGGGAGAGGAAACACACGATCTCGTCCTCACTTGCCAGCCCTGCCCACATGTGAGAGAACACACACTCCACTGTGACCACTCCTCCGCCGCAGGGTCACCTGAAAAGCAAGACAGAGATGGACAGAGAGAGGGTAATTCTCAGTGACTCCAGTTTCATGATGCTTATGTTTCGATAAGGCAGACAACGCAAAAGGTCAAGAGGAAGGATGGTATTAGTTGGAGTGATCACAGCTTTTTGGCTTGGAGCTAATAAACTGCAAGCTTTAAAACATTCTCATAAACAATGGGTGATGTGACGCAACACGTTTCTCTTCATGCTCAGGTCCATGTGGCTTTTGTATCGTAATCATAAAGATACTCTGTTGATGCAGCTGCAATAAATAACCTGTATTGATGTATCATAGGAGTCATACAGTAAAAGCCACAACAAAGACGTCAGAGTTACAGGGAACCGTTAGTGGATATGATGGTAATTCATCGGTACATTTTCACTTCCAATTTCCCCACAACCGAACGCATTAACACATGTTTGCTTTATTGATTCCTCTCTCTGCTCCTTATTTACTGAAATAAAATGAAAATTCCCTCAGATGACTGTGACAATATTACTACAATAAAAACACAAAACACAATAACTAAATCGTAATCCATACAATTGTCAGGAGAAAAGCCTGGGAGTATCCGACAGATGATGATAGGGCTTTGTGGTTACAATAACCAAAGAGACTTTCTGTAGATATAGGGACACTCTTTTTTTCTCCCCCATGGGCGGAAGGTAAGAGAGCCCAAGATCATCATTTGCAGGATATAAGAGAGCTTGTCGTATATTGTTCTATGGTGGAGTTTAATGGTGTGTCATTATGACATGGCAAGGCTTGTGATGCTACATCAATATCTAAGCCCCTTAATGTGAATAAACCTTGATTGAATATTCATAAGGATGATGATCATGTTAGGAATTCAGCGATATCAAAACTCACAGGTAATGGTAACACACATGATCTCAACGCTTAAGGGGCTTAAAGACAAAGACAAAGGATGCCTACAGATGTTAATACAGTGGCATAGATTGGGTGTTCACACATCGTTTCGTGTGATTTTGTGTTTTCCAGGCAGCTGTAGAGAGAGTCCCATTGTTTCCCTCGGAGTTACGCCCTTGAAAGCGAAAAACCAAGTGTTAAGTCATCTCGCTTCTCTCTTTCTAAATTGTTTATGAGCGCCGTGTCCTTTGATGGAGGCATCATCACATGGCAAAGAAGGAAATCAAATTAATTGCATGTCCGTTAATCGCATTACATCTTCATTAACATGCCGTGAGTCAGGGCTTACGCTCATCACACATGCCGGGAGGAATGGAAGAATGGGGAGAAGCGAGGAGGGAGGGTGGGCAGAGGAGAAAGGACAAGACAGAGCCAGGGGTTTCCCTCGCGGTAGGGACTCCCTCCTCCACACAGAGGTGGCTGTGAATACGTGCCAGTGTGTATGTGCACAAATTAGTATATGACCTATTCTTGTGTGGCTTAAGCAGCCAACATGTAATGTCATGTATGTGTAAGGCAGATTCCTCTGCATGTATGTGACATCTTTTATATGTTTAATGTATCATGTAATGAATAATTCTATTTTTTCATCCCAATCCTATTATTTATGCAAGACTTGAAAGTCAAACACGCTCATAAGTTCACACATTCACATATTCTCACATGTGGATGAATGAACTATTGTAGCTGCCCTTGAGTACAGCCATGCTCCAGGAGGTGAATGTATAATAATTATTTATAACTCTGTAGTTACACGTACAGCCTGTAAAGGTCAAGTTGGCTACTTTTGTTCCAGGCTGTGAACACATCAAACTACTCACCAGTTTGTGCCTGAAACACACCTGGCTGGTCGGCTGATCGAGGTCTCTGGGTCTTCACCTTCAGATCATCATCGTCATATGGATCTGAAACAGACAAAGAGATTTCACTTTGATTTCTCATTTTCCCCCTTCAATATGTGCAATCCAATGAAAGGCTGACTGTGTAAGATTATAAAAACTGGAATGCAGACACCTAATTTTGTTTACTCTGTGCTTTTGTGCCATGACATACAGAGAGTTGGTTTTAAAACTGGACTATTAAGTGCACACCAGCATCCATATCCACTTTGTACATTCAGAGGATTAAAAAAAAAGTACATCTTTTAGTACATCCAAAACACGACTCTGGCAAAATAAAACTACAAACGCCTACATTTCCTTGGCTTGCTCCTTGTAGCAGAATATTTAAAGAACACGCTGATACATTTCAGCACACATCGTGCAGATACAGATAACAGAATGTCAAGTCTGCAGTATAATCTCAGAAAATAAGGAGGAAGTCTATTCTGACTGTCTCATTAGCTTAGAGGCAAAACGCGAAATGTCAATAAAAATATACATATTGAAATGCAATGGGAAGTAAGTAAGCAAAGTAAGCAGCCTATAAAAAAGTTTTGGCTGGGTTATGAAACATAAATAAAACATGCAGCTGTGCTGGAGAAAAGCCTGGAACTTGTATACGTCCTATCAGTGATAAGAATTTGAGGAAACAGAACGATTGCCTGGAGAAAAAGTATGGAGAAAGTGAAATCATGCAACATATCTAAGTCGCTTTTATCTCAATTGGTACAAACATACGGAGGCATGAGCGCAGTCTGTTCTGATCTGTGCAAATGGATTTGTAGGCTTAGTTTCAGCAACACAAGACTTAATCAACTCCCTCGGCAGGGGAAACAATCTTTGATTTAGCAGATCTTTTTTCACTTGGGTACTTCTTGCCCCATGGGATTTTTTGCAGTGGTTGCATCTCTGCCAAGAAACTGAGACATACGGCGTATCCAAGGTGCATTATCCACATGGAATGGGATTGTGTGTTTGTATTAGATTACAGAGTGCAAAAGTGATTGGCACTGAAATTTCCTCGCATTCACTTCTGTCAAGTAGCGGACCTGAGGAGGAACGCAAACATGTGCACGCACAGCACATCCTCCCCTGCGTCCCAGTGAACACATACACACAACAAAAGCATAGGAGTTGTGCTGAGTTTCTGTCATGATTGCTCAAACGCCCATTTGGCCTTTTATAGGGGAAGAAAAACTACATTTTGTTTTTTTAAACCCTCCAGCTCGCACTTTCATTCACAGCACCGCCTAACTCTGCCATTCCCTTGTTACAAGCGTTGTTCTCAGCAGCAACACTTATACTTAAAGGCCAAAGAAAAATATTTTACCACAGGAACAATGTAATAATTTTGTTTGTGTGCTATCTAGATAACATCTGCAGCTGGCTACAGCCCTGGGTAAACAACATTTCTGTTGTGTGCATGTGTGTGGGTTGCTAGCTTCACTTTGTTTCGAGATGAACTGAAATTAGCAAATGGTGCAACAGCACTCCGAAAGTATTTTGGAAGGCAATAAAGCGAGCTCAATTTTGCCTCATTGCCTTCAAAAAATTACAATATTGTTGCATTTAAAGTGACTATTAAATGGAGAGTAGAGATGCACATGCTAACAGCTCTGGGATTTACAAGTTTTTATTAAGCATACTCAGGTCAGTGCACAGCACAAACGCCCACTTGCTTGGCTGTAGATTTTACAGTAATATCTTACACCAGGAACATTAAACCTTGTGCCAGGATACATTGCTCCTACATATTTGTAGCTTGCATTTCCACAGTCCCTGGGCTGATGCTACACTCATCTTTACTATCATCTCCACCATGATAACACTACTCATCCTCTGAGCCCATCAATATTCACACGGCAGAAAATGTTAGAAACAAAACTTGTGTTTGGCTTATGCAAAAAATGAACTTTTCACCTGCCTCGCTGCTTTTCCTCTAATCTTTTCCCTCTAATTGACCTAACTGGTAGGTTAAGACTATTGTTGATTGCTAAACTCTCCCCCAAACAGCAATTATCAAATCACTGCTTAGCAACTGTAACTAGGCACAGAGGGCATGTCGGGCTTTGAAATGTCTCCACATGCTGAAGCTGTGTGCATGGGGCTATAGTGAGAGCGGAACTTGGCATCTCAAATGTTTGGAGGGTGTTGTTGCTTCAGTCTGCACATAAACAGCAGATTATGGCATGCCCAGCGAACTGGGTTAACCCATAGTAGGACATGAAACTTTCATATTCTAGCATTATCACCTACAGTATGTATCCACCATAACGAACGCTAGCTTGCCACAGTGGAAACTGTCAACATTTTAGTCAACAAATGCCATGGTTGTGGACTCAGGTAAGAAGCATTTGTTAATGTCTGTGTAGAAATGAAGACCAGTTGCTTAAAGTGGTACATTTGGCTACTACCTTTGTGAAATACATATATATATATATATATATCTATATAAAGAGAGAGAGAGAGAGAGAGAGAGAGAGAGAGAGAGAGAGAGAGATATAGTCTGTCTGGTGCCAACATTTTCCTAAGCCCTGTCCTTTCTTAATTACTGTTGCTATGCCCATCTAGCTGGTGCCATCCCATTGTTCCTCATTAGTCCAAAATATGTCCCATTAGACTAAAATCCCATAGCTGTGACAGCCAGTTATCCAATAAACAGGTTCTCCAAAAATACATACTCCCTGCTGTTAGTCAACCCGATGGCCAGGAAAGAATGTTTGCAATATAGGCCTATGTTTCTTTAAACCATGGATACATGGTTACATCAACAACAATGTGGTGAATGTGTGGTTAGGTCTAAGCACTAAAAGTCACTGGGAAAGCAGAGACAAGTCTGTGACAAACCCCCTAGTTTGGTGGCTCACACCGCTGGGAAACACCAGGAAGGGTTGGTAAAACGCCCAGGATCAGTGGCTCAAATGCCTCTGGGTAACTAACTGCAGGATGTGTGTATTTTCAGAGAAACAGGGCTCCAGAGCAATGGGCATTTATTTTTGGTATAACGGGCTGTCAGAGAAATGGGTTTCTAGTCCTATGGGACATTTTTTGGACTAATGAGGAACAATGGGATAGCACCAGCTAGATGAGCGCAGCAACAGTAATTAAGAAAGGACAGGGCCTAGGAAAATGTCAATTCCAAATTCTCCTCATCCTTGGGAAATTCCTCCTGCTGTTAATGTCTGCTAACAGGTGCCATAAAGCTCGCAATACAGCCCATGTTCTTAGCAAAACATGTGCTACTAATACCACCCTGCTGATCCACTGAGGTGAGTTTGGTAAGTCTAAGGTCTGACTGCCTCCTGAAAGGATTCGTGACTCATGTCAGTGGGAAATCAATGACACACAAGATACCACAAACTTCTACAAGATAATACAAAGTTTCTGAATTCCACTTTTAAACATTTCAGAAAATGTATTGATTTATTTTGAAGAGCGACAGAGGTAGTGCCGGTCCCGATCTGGGAGTTTCTGAGTCATTTTCTGGCAGAATCGGGCACAAATTAAGCCCTGTGTGTGGGTGTATATTCTGCACTCCTGTGCTTCTGAGACACAGAGGTCAGCGAAGCAGGATAGAGGAGTAATGTCTCACATAAAATGACCAGTGAGAACTACTTTTCTCTCTATCTCTTTATTTCTCTCTCCTCCTCTGTCTCTGTTTGTCCCTCTCGCTCTCTCTGCTAGGTCTGCAGGACAGACGATTGTGATGGACACCGTTGCGGAGTCCGGCTCAATCGAAACTAAAGATCAATATGAGTAAACCCCGTGAGAGTACTGACCTTTACAAACCCCACTATATTGTTTAATGTTCTGCACCACACTTTAATGGACACATCATCGCACACTTCATCAAACCTTTTTGCCCTCTCTCATCCCTACTTTTTTCCACCCATTTCTGCCGTTCCTTCATCTCCAGGGGAATCTATTTTCCATCTATAGCTGGCGGTATCACTTCCAATCGTGAGCAGGGTCGATAATCCTGTGATTGGTCGGGAGCAGAGGTGGAGATTTGATATTTTACTTGTAGCGGCGCAGATGCTTTTGTGTCATCTGACAGATGCGTCAGTGAAGTGAAAAGTGTTTTAGAATCTTGCCCTGACAAATGAAGAGATCTCCTGTGCTATTGTTGGAGCACAGTGCATGAAAAATATAAAATGATGGGTCATCATCAATATATTAAGTAGATTGAGAATCTACAAAAGTCAGGGTCTACTTGAAGCAACTTCTCTGAACTTGCCTTTTCTTAGTTTAACAAGAACATTTGATGTTGAAAGAACAGAAATAAAACTAGAGTGCAAAACCCTGCTTTTGACAACCTATTCCAGCTGTCTCTTCTGCTCTAGTGGAATAAGATAAGGTAAGTAATCATGTGATTGGCCAGGTGCAAGGCTTGAACGCTGATACTTTACATATGAGTATACAATAATGAGTTAGTAACCACTGACTTTCATAGCACGAGGCCTATTCAGCACTAAAAGCACAGCTAATTGTTCACTAAAAAATATCAGTGAAGCCGCTCATGAAAGTGCACATGAAGTGATAATCTGTGACATTTTCTTTTTTAAAAAGTGTCTTATCCTGTTCCCTGGTGCGAAATGACATTAAACAAGCACAAGTTACTGACTGATCAAATGAAAAATGTCAGTAAAAAGCCATAACAATGCTGGTCCCACTGTTCAACTGGCTCAGTGTTTCCCACAGAGAGACGGGGACAAAAGCTGTCTTTGATCATGAAGCCCAATGTTACTGCATAATTCTCTGGTTTATCAGAAACGTGTATGAACTACATTGCAGACTGACAGTCTCGACTAAAAGTGTGACAAGATGGCTGACTCACATACTATAAACAGGTCAACTTTGGGCTGAATAAATATCGGCAGGTCTGTGTAATATACGTGTGGTCTATGAAATGTCGCCATCATCACTGCAGTGCATTAATATAAAACTATGATCATGTGGTCACATCTCTCGCTATGTCCAGGTGTTGTCTCACTCCCTCTTCCTCTCCTTGCAGTTCTGGTACTCATAGAACTTAAGTTACATTCAGTAACTACTGTTACTAACCACATACTGCAGTGGAAATACTGGGCGTATTGCAACTTCATCGTATTGGATTGTGCTGTTTATCACAACTTGTGTAATATCAGCTCGCTTAAATTTCACACACAGCTGTTCATTCTTTGGAGCTGCGTCAGGCTGAGTTCCTCTTTGCCGCATAAATGTGTGGTACAGCAGTCTTTAGTGTTGATAAGCTACTGCTTGTGACGTGTACCGAATCAGATACAGAGTGGTGACAACAGACAGAAAGGTCGATACATCAGAGCCAACGTAGCACATTTTTCGATTGAAATATATTATCTGCTATCAGATTTTAAATAATAGAAAATCAATATGTGGGGGGGAATGTTCGCAGGCCACCACAAATAATACAATGTATGGGAAAAAACGTGGTTAATTTTGGGTAAGTGCAGCGCTGCAACAGCAAAACAGTCCCCAAAATGAGTTTGCTGGTTATTTGAGGAAACCACTTGATTTGTTTGCTTCATTGGAACCCAACTGCTAAGAACAAAGCAATGGTTCTCCAACAGTTCTCATCCAAGTTTTTGTTTTGTTTTCTCCTCTCTCTCCTCCAAACAAACAAACAGTTGATAAAGAAGCATGTAGAAGGACAGAGTGAGTCCTATTCACAGCCCACTGAGCGCTATCGCTCAGCAGGCAGAGGCTTTTGTCAGCCTCCTCAACTCAATGCAAAGAGCGGTGGGGCGCTGGCAATGAACACACACAAGTGTGAGGACATGAACGCAGCATTTTGAACATCTAAATACACACATTAGCAGTGTCACCAAAGCTCAAATATACCTTGATGTGGCACAGACAAACACTGAGACACACACACATACACACACCTACACAATGGGGAGTAAATATGGCTGATAAATAAACGTCATGCAGTAAAGCGGTTTTGAGCTCGTACAAAGCAGCAGGCTGGGGAAGGGGATTGGGGCAGAGCCAGTAAGAGCCACAGGCTCCTTTGTCAGACTGAGCCGGGATTTAAGCCTGCTGGGAAGCCTGTATGTATGTGTGTGTGTGTGTGTGTGTGTGTGTGTATGTGTGTGTATGTGTGTGTGGCAGGAGAGCGCATATGGTAATATGGTAAACAGCTGTGTTAAGTGCACGGCATGCTCAAAAACAGTGGCACGTAAATGTTCAGCGTTGACTACTGTCAGCTCTTTCAGTGCAGTGTATATGATTGAATGCACACTCCTCTAAACACACGCACAATCTCACACACACGCACACTCACAAACACACACACACAGAGCTATTTCTCCGCCGTATATCAAATCTGAGCTTATAGCTCTCTGGCGCTGTCCATTTACTCCGGGGTCCATCTGGGAGAGCCCAAACTGATAGAAGCGCACCATAATGGACTTTTTATAAGCTACTGGACAGACAGACCCACTCCATCTCTCTCTCTCGCACTCCTCTCTCACCTCTTTCTCACTCAGCAGCAGATATGAAGAGAGAAGTTGAATCAGGTTGGTGCAGGACAGCGTTCGCCTGACTAGCAGGGCCTCAAGGTCATTTGTGCGCCTTCAAAATGGATTCAAAATCTAGTTTTCTCAGCCCCACAGGCTGACTGGTTTCTTTCACACCTACACACACACATACATAGCCACATATATACACACAGATCAACACAAGCCCTGGTATACTACCAAACTGCCAAACTGACTTTGTTTCATTTCACTTTCATTCTCAATCCCAAATTGCCCTTTTTCCCCGTTTTCTTTCTCTTATTAGATATTTTTCAAATCTTCCAACTCCCACACCGCACAGTCATTCAGTCTATCGCTCTGCCCTCCGCCCCCTCACCCTCTGTCTTCCACTTCAGCCTTTCTTTCCCTCACTTCCATAACAAGATGAGAATTTCAATGGATTTACAGTCCAGCGGACTCCAAGCAAAACTACACACTACAATCAAAGAGCAATCAATGCAGGGGTGGCCAGAACAATTCATTCAAAGCATGGCAAGCAAGATTGCTGCGCTGCATCGGCCTGATCAATTACAGACAATTACACCCATGGTTTAGCATGTTTGTGCAGGAACCTCTGTATAGTGTGTTTGCTATAAGCCAGTGTAGCAGTGTTTACAACACAGCCAGAAGCACGTTAAATGAATCGATGTGTGATTAGCTTGAGGCACTGGTGAACTTGTTGCAAAGTCAGTGCTGATGCACTTAATATCTCTACCTTAGTCTGACACACATTGTTCAAAGATACCACAGTTTCCTGGGTGACAACCTTGTGACTTTATCTAAACATCTTACTGTCTGTCAGTCTGGCTGGGAAATGTCTTTAGCATTTAATTACACAATGAAACTTCAGCAGATAAAAGCAGCACCAATCCCAATCAATAAAATCAAGAGTCAACAGACATGCTATTGTCTTTGTGAGGCTGTACTTAGGCACAATGGGGCTTTGAGCTAAATGCTAACATGCTAACATGATCACACTGACAATGCTGACATACTGACTTTAAGCAAGAACAATGTTTACCATGTTCAACATCTTAGTTCAGTATGTTAGCATGCCAGCGTTTGTTAATCAGCACCAAACATAAGTACAGCTGAGGCTGATGGAGATGTCGATTCCAATCTCAATTTTCAGGTGTTTGGTCATAATTTGGGCTGGACGGAAAAGGGATCACAGAAGTGATTATAATTCAACATGAGGAATCAATAATGTCCATATCAAATTACACAACAATCCATCCAATCATTGGCAAGACATTTAATTCAAAATCACAACTGTGAACCTCATGGTGGTGCTAGAGGAAAGGCAAGGGATTAATTAAAGAAAATAAATTAAAAATGTAAAATAATGTGAAATACAGGACGCCTTTCCTTTTAGTCCAGCAACTCCATTAACTCGGTGAGCTTTAGCACTGTGTTTTAAAGTGCTATCCATTTATAGGTGGTGGAATTTTAGTGTTGTATGATGTAAATGTCTTGCTTTTTATTTTATTTTCTGTTGGCCCTGCTGACAGACAGTCAGATGATTGCATTAACAAGTGGAAACACAGTCTACTGTAGTGCCCACTACCTACCCTTCGGTCTCTTAGCTAACTTTAGCATTGGTTGCTCTACACTGTGCACCACCCGGCTGGGTTGGGTGGGAGCTGGCCAGCGGCAGTGCTTGTTTGGGTGATAACCCCTGGTAACACCTACCTGCCACCACCATGTTTGCTACAGAAACATGGTACAACTCTTTGGACACAAAGCCATCTTCCCATCTTTAGACTCAGGGAAACAGAGATCTGTGTGGGTACATGAGACCCTAAAAAAGAGGGTGGATCATGGGGAGTACCACCAGTTGGTCCTGGAGCTTCTCCTCGATGAGGGCTGTTTCGAGGCACATTTTAGGATGACTCGGGGGGAGTTTGACAACCTGCTGTCTATCGTCTGGCCGTATAGCTCTGGGTATCCAGCAACCACTACAACCAGTTTCTCCTCCATTGTTTACCAACTGTAAACTTGTTGTCATGACCACCACAGAAGGCCCGCCTCTCAAATCATCCAATTGGACAATGGGAAAAAAGATGACAAAAAAAGAGATGACCTGGGGCATTGTTCTGCTTTGAGTTGAAGTTTTTCAGCTGGAGGAGTTCAGATTGCAAAAATGCCAGGTGCCTAGAGTGCAGAAATGCCAGGTGCGTTGCAATGCAAAAACGCTGGCAAAAAGCTTCATTCTCATTAAAAACAATTACAAAAAGATGCCTCAAGCTGCTAAAACGCTTTCTGTGTGATCAGAGCCTTAACCTATAGACCAACATACGTAACTGGTCAAAAAAATTCTTAGCAGTTATCCAATCAACTGTTAATAGTCGACATCCCTAGTCAGGGGATCACCAAAGTCCTAGGGATACATCCTTTAGACATCATGATAACCGCTCCACATTAAATGGGGACTGTACAAAATTCTGGGAAATCTATCCTATAATTGTTTAGATGTTTCACTCTGGACCAAAGTGGTGGACTGGCCAACAGACCAAACAACTGATGTACCAACTGACATTGCCATCCCTAGAGACATGCTGCGAGCATGGCTAAAAACAAGCAAATATATCAAAGGTTCAGAGGTGGTGTTTTTCACTGTAATTTCCATTTTTAGAGGGAGTATAAAAATAGTGATGATATTTAACTTGCTTCTTTGTGAGTTATCAGTGGTTTCTGAAATGTTCATTCAGCCCAAGGTTGGAATTTTATCACCCAAAGAGAAGCTTCCAGTCTTTAACACAAATTTAAGACAAAGGAGCTAAGATGAACTCCGACAGTACAGCCTACACTCTTTGTCACATGTCATCGCCCTCTCCCTGCTTTCATCTTGTTCCTGCCTTTCTCCTCCTGATACAGATCTATCACCTTATGATATCTACTAAACCCAACTTGGCATTTTACCGTGAGACTCTTTGCATGACAACAGTGATATGTATGCACATGACACAGCCACACGTACAGATCGATTACTGCTCACATTTGCCTCTGCAGTGGTATGCTGTTGCCATAGCAACACCGTCATGCTGACGCCGTAAAGGAACGGAAGGGGATGCGGGTGGGGGGCCTTGCAGAGGGACGGAGGGAGGGAGGTGGATTATAGATCAGTGTCCACACTTAGTCGCCGGCCCTGCGTCTCACGGAGAGGTGAACAGAGTCGGCAGACGGTTGCACCCGACTGTGGTGAAGGGCAGCTGCTGTGCTGCTGCTATGATTCTAGCTTTACTTTCTTTTTCTTCCTCCCCTTCTTTTGTCTTTGCTCATTTGTTCTGTGGCTTTCATTGTTTCTTTTTAGCTTTGTTCATTTGTGTTATTCTTGTTTTGCAGATATTTCTTAATCATTTTTTGCCGAAGTCTTAATTCTTCTATTTGTTTTTTTAAGATTACGTTTCTTTTATTCGTATTGTTTTGTCTTTCTTTGCCTTACAACAGTTCTAATGTTGATTAAAGCATTGTATGGATATATACCTACAACGGAAAATTAGCCACATCTGCCTACACGCTAAATGCATTCGTGCAAATGTTCTTCCATAAACACACACACACACATACACACACAAACTGCATTTGCATGGGCACTTAGCTAGCAGGCCAAAGCAATCCAGAGCAGCCCAGAGCGCACTCTGGCAGGTGTTTTTCCATAAAGCACAAGAGAGTGTCACGAGAAGAGTGTAGTAGCCAGACTTTGGTTCTCCACTTGGTAGAGGGGGCAGAAGAAATGATACTCGGGCGCTGACTCTCGCCCTCAACCTCTCTCCTGAGTACACAAACACTCACACACCACTTATCTCTACACTGTCAACTACCTTTCATCAGAGGGGGTCAACGCAGCAGGACGGGGGGGGGGCAATCTTTGGGGCTGTGCACGCTCATTGAACACGGCCATGCAGGATTTGTGCACCCGCACACATACACTCATTCACAGACATGCTTAGTTTGGCTTAGCAGAAGCGAGGTATTGCTCCAGTCCTTGCCCGCTTTCAACTGTTTTATTTTTCTTTAAGGTGGGATGAAAGGATGAACCCATGTGAGGTTAAAAAAAAAAAAAGAAGATAAGCGAGGGAGAAATAGAGGTGAAACCCCGAATATGAGAAAAGAAAACAAAAAAGCTCATTGAGATTGTGGCTCAGCCAGGCACTGATAACCCTCCCTTGAATCATCACAATAAGATGGTGTCCTAGATTTCTACACGGTTATCCTCTCCTTTCAGCTGGAAACTGGGAGATTGAGTTGTGAGTTGAAAACTGGAAACACATTTATTGTCACGGTATCATTAACATTGCTGTGTTTTCTGAATGGATGTCCTCTTCGTGTATGCTTTTCTGTATTGTACGTGAATATTATGCTTTCCGATGCAGCTGCTAATGCGCTCTGTGTGCACTGTTACCTCTTTTTATTTTGAATTATTTAGTTACACTACGTTCCCTTTTTTCCAGATGATTTTGTGCTAATTTTTAGTTAGCAGCTGTTTACTTGAGCACAATTGGCTTCCATAATGTAACTACAAGAGTGTGTTATTTCACATAATTTCTGTAATTTACTAGGCAAGGCTATGCCTTTGGAATAGCATGTTCTGCAAACCAATATGCATCGATGCGCTCTGTGTGCCCATTCATTCATTCACACTAATACACAACCATGACTTCACGTAGAAAGCATATGCTCGCTTGTACAGGCATGCTCATATCCACCCACTCCTGCCTGTAGAGAGTGGCCTCGATGGCTTCTGCAGAAGAATCAAAGAGGTTGGTATATTGGAGCAGGGAGCTTAAGTAATGATCAGTTCAGCCCTTCAGACTGGCAGTAAGAATCTACAAAGGCAACACAAATATCCATGTAAAGAACACTCAGTGCCACATTGAAAGCTTGCACAGTGTCTGCTCTGCATCTATGAGAAATTTTATGGCATCCTTTTGCAAACATGAAGCCTAGTATGAGTTGAAGTCGTGCTTACATTAGCCGATTGGCGTCAGATGCTTCTTTCATCCGTCACAACCACTGGCTCATTCAGCTGCTTGGCTACCAGCTGATGAGTAACATCCAATTATATTCATGCTGATGTGCAATGAGGCCATTATAACCTGATATTTCGAACTACTGCTGCAGCTTCCTCCACCACCCAAACCTGTTCCTTATCTGCTACGATTTTGGTTTATTAAGAGGGGATTTATTCTTCGTCATTTATTCTCACATTCCCCAGAGTTTTTCTACTCCCTCAAAGAGCAGAGCAAAGATTGTCAAGTCTCACTGCAAACATCTGCTATAAATGGTCAATTCCTTGACATAAGTGTCTCTCTCCTTTGGTCTGACAGCTGTCTCTGTTCAGGGGATCAGTATTTGGAAGTCCTTATCCGAGGGACTTAAATGGATCACAACTTGGATCATTTTGAATTCCCACTGAAAGCACTTTTCAAAATGTCTGGAAAAGTTAAATCCATATCACTTGAGGAGTTCTGATTGAGGATATGGTATTGTTCTTCTGAAAACCTTCTTCAGTTCTGTTGTCTTAGAGGAGTGATCAGGCATGTAGTCATGGGTGATCAAGTGCCTTTCATTGGGATTTATCTGATAAATCTAGGCCTAAATCTCTCTCTGATATCAGAATATTTTACGTTGCTCTAACTCAGAAAACAGTTTTCTTGTTTGGGGAACCTCTGGTGCATTATCATCTGTGATATGCTTGCTGGGTAAGGTCGAAGTTATACTGTGATCTGAAGCATTAATCACAGAGGTCCTCGTTCACAATAACTCTTTTTCTGGCAGAGAGAGAGAATTAATATCTGACTTTAACAAATGTGACTCTGCCAACTTTTGTCCCTGGTGTGATAGAAAGAGGAATTTCACAACATGGCTGTACCTGCAGAGGATCGCATTCTGTAAAACTGCAATCGTAACTTTGAGCCCATATAAGCTTTACGGGTGGTAAAAGAAAGAAGGTGGGATGGCTCGAAATGTAGAGATAACCCTGACACAACAACCAGAGGGAAGAAACACAGAGAAAGACAGGAGAGAGAGACATGGACACAATAATGCTTGATAGATTCTGCAGACAGACAGATCAAGGGATACATATTGACCCTCAAAACTCTTTTGATACTGACCAAAATATGTTCGTGTCATGCCAAAGGATGTTAGGTGCACTTGCCTGTTTGGTCTGATTCTGGTGTGAAAGCTGTCGATCAAACTCTGGTGCAGACGAAAGAACCTTTTCTGGCGTGAGTCTTCCAAGAGGACTTGTGCAGTTTGTTTGTGGTGTGCAAGGAAAAAAGCCCAACCACAGGGTTTTTATGAAAGTCAAGACAAGACAATCAGAACTCATTTGCCACTTTATCAGGTACACCTACCTTAAACTAACACAGTGTCCTGCTATAAATCCTACCTTCATGTAATGTTCAGTTTTGTTGAAACTGTTCCAGAGAGGTGTTGATTTAAATTCATGAACATTTTGGATGACGTCCAGAGGATGTCATCTGTGGTGCTGTTGTTTCTTTTATTTAGGCAAATGTCAACCCTCTGGGCTTGTGGACTGAGCCCTCGCAGACTTAAATCATACGTACTATGACCACTTCACCATCACCACGTAAAGTCTGCCAAGGCAGAGACTACAAGCCACTGATAGACAGCCCTTGAGGCTGTTTTACTCATTGCCATGGACACATTCAAGTGACAATTACAAACATTGTAACTGCTGTCATATTCTGTCTGCAAATCCGCCCCTGTAGATAATAAGATCTAAATCTCATGTATAGGGTTGTTTTGTGAGTGAACAAAACACATCTATGTATAACATACAGACTGCAGACATTCAGATGCAGAGATGTTTGTAAATAATGGCCAAGCTATGACTGAGTAAATCGGGTAGGCGTATTAGTTACATCAGAAGATCTCGTTGTTTTTCTGCCACTTTTCTAGTGTATACATTTGGCATTACCCTGTGCAATACTTGTTGTTGTTGAATATTATTTCTGGCCTACACAATTCAAGTATTGTTTTAATAGGCTACAGCAACTTTTACATATACATAAGTTTTGTTCTAGTCAGCTATTGACATTAAAACTACCACGTCATGTCCATATTACAATGAATTGTGTGCAATCAAATCAGTGAAGTCTGCTGAAGACTGCACCCCGAACAGACTCTCTGTAAGTCTGCAGAAAGTCCGCTTGAGACCCCTTGTGGACTGGATGAATTGTGGACAGCTCTCAGCACTCCCAGACGTCCTGGGAATGCGCTGCAAAGTCCGCAAGTCTGCAAGTACGGTGAAGTCCGGACACTTGGAACCTCACTGATATCCAGTGAGGCTGGTCTAACAACCTCCTCCAACAACATCCTCCAAATTGTTCATATATTGTATGAGCACCTCTTTAAAACAGGGATTTATGGCAGTATTAGAGACCCTGATGAAAGGAACAAGCCAAAAGACACTAGTCTGACATTAAAGTTTGTCTTTACTCTACAAGGGATGCTGGAGTTTTGACCCCTTCAGACCTTCCCCTTCTTCTTGCAACTTCAAAGTAGGTGAAGCTATGCCAATAATCCCTATTCTGCTTCTACAGTAATGTTGCATCAGACTAGATTAGTTGTAGCTCGCAGTACCTAATAAACTGGAAACTGAGACATGTGCTTCACCATGTGAGAGTAGGGATTTCCCTTGATAGCGAGAATAACCAGCCTGTTCTCATTTCCAGGGCATCAGATACGGTAGATTGGTCAGTGGCCATCGATGTCTGATTCTGACGCACAAAGCACCCATTAGTGTCTGTTTGAGATGCTCCAGACTTTCAAGTATCTCCAATGTAAACACAATCACAAGACTTTCACCCAGGAGACCAATGTTCGGATCTCGTGTGAAACGTGTAAACATCACGTGACATACTCGTAAACTTATTCATAATCATTCATCCATTTTCTCATCCTCTCTTTATCCGTCTCTTTGTCTCTCAATGTGTAAGACAGATTGCAGAGAGAAGAGTATGGCCTTGACCTACAGTAAAATACTCCTCCACAGTGTGCAGTAGTCCACACGCCTCAAACACACAGAGACACACACACTCATATATATGGCCAGTGAGAACAATCTTCTTCTTTACAGGGCTCAAGGACTGCCAGGGCCTCATCACTTCTCGAGATAAGGCCTCTCTGCTTGTTCCTTCCGTCTCCAGCCCGGCTACAAAATGTTTCAGGCAATTTAATCCAAGGAGAGAAAAGGTGTTGTGCAGAATGAGCGCCTGGATAAATAGCTGAGACCAGTGGGGTCACAAGGCTAATCGAGGGAGCAGTGCAGTTATGCAGCATGAAGGGAGCTCCATGCTAAAGAGTTAATTTCAGCCATGGGGGTCAGCGGGGCTAACCAGAGCCGTGCATTTTTCCCAGGGAGAAATGCTGTGTAATAGGTAGCTGCTACCAGCTTGCTGTGGGAATTTTAACACCTCTAATTTTAAGACCACCATTCTTAGTTAAATGATCCTGCCGTGAATCATCAAAATGAGACTCTGTCCTAGATTTCTGTATGGTTACTGGAGCTGAAGCAAAGTCTGTGTGGGTGTGCGCGTGTACACATGTGCATGCTTATCCGTGTGAAAAACATCACTCGGCAAAACATGACATGAAACATCTATTCGCTGGAGAAATCTTAGTGCGACGTGATTAAAATAAAATAAATATTATAACAACATTTTATTTAAAAAGTTTGCTCCTCCATGTCCTCCTTTGTCTTACTTGGCAACAATTTATATGTGCCCGTTTCACTTTTACTAAACTGGAGAGAACAAACTTGTTAGATATTTTTTTCACCATCTGCCATTGTGAAAGCTTTGTTTTGTTTTGCTTTCCTTTTTGTCCTAAAGTGATAATTTACCAAAAAAACCAAACAATTAACATTAAATCAAAGTACTCTGTAAAGTGAAAATGTTGCTATGCTGCCAATCCCGCCGAGAATCAATATCCTAGTCTGCAGCATTAGTTGGCTCATTGGCAATTGGGCAGCTGCTTAGAGCAGACAAGCTCACAGAGCTCTGCATCTTCTCTAATTATGTGCTATCTGGGCAGTGGAAGTAGCAAATGAGGGCATGCTGAAGAAAGACAGCTAGACCCAGGAGTTAACAGAACAAACCAAGAATAAAGAGGAATTTTGGACGCACATTCATCTGGTTTAACACAGGAGAAATACTGTGGGATGTCGATGCTGCCCTGTTTCTGCTGATTGAAGTTACACATTTGTTGCCAACATGTTAACCGTAAGAGCCTTATATAATGAGATAATATATCCAATTTCTGTTGCTTTAACTTTATTTGGAGTCTAAAGAATCTGGTCATAGATGCCAGTCTGCTCAATTGTTCAAGCTGGAATGCAGGACATTTACATATAAATGAATCTCCATTACAATCAAGCCCTCACTTAGCGAGTTAACACAATGCTGATTAAGTCTGTTGCCACCAGGAAAACTTCTCTGTATTTGTAGTATATTGGTCTTGTGGTGTCTGGTGTCTGTGGCGACTCTCCTGCCCTGGTGCACTAAGTGATGCGTGTTACATCAACCAGCCAGAGCTACAGGGGGCAGGAAGGAGGGAGAGACCATAGCGACTGAGCAGCAGCTAGGAGTGTAGTGGAAGCTATGGGAATGAGACCCGTAGCATTCCACCAAAGCATCCTACTGAAGATTAGACCAGCCTAAAAAAAATTGATAGTACTTACCTTTCCTCCAGCATGCCCTTCGGTACTGTAAGACATTTTCAGCATGTCCCAGTGGAAGGTAAACCCCTAACCCCTGCAGTGTGAGAGCCATCCGCAACTCACTGAGCTGCATGTGCTCAGTGAATACACCCCTATGAGCTATTTTTGCTTTTGGAATACATTTTTTTTTGTCCTGTACATTTATTTTTATGCCTCCTCTTGGCTGGGGGAGAGTTACTGCCCCAAGTGAGGGAGTTCAAGTATCTCGGGGTCTTGTTCATGAGTGAGGGTAGAATGGAGCATAAGATGGATCGGCAGTTTGGTGCAGCTTCTGCAGTGATGCGGGCCTGCGCTGGACCCTCGTGGTGAAGAGGGAGCTGAGCTGGAAGGCAAAGCTTCGAGTTACTGGTCCATCTAAGTCCCAACCCTCACCTATGGTCATGAGCTCTGGGTAGTGACCGAAAGAATGAGATCATGGATACAAGCAGCCGAAATGAGTGTTCTCCGTGGGGTGTCTGGGCTCAGCCTTAGAGATAGGGTGTGGAGCTTGGACATCAGGAGGTCGCTCGGAGTAGAGCCGCTGCTACTTGGCGTCGAAAGGGGTCAGTTGAGGTTGTCCGGGCATCTGATCAGGATGCCTCCTGGGTGCCTCCCGCTGGAGGTGTTTCGGGCATGTCCCACTGATAAGACCCCGAGGCAGACCCAGAACACGCTTGAGGGATTACATATCTCGTCTGGCCTGGGAACACCTTGGCGCCCCCCCCAAGAGGAGCTGGAGAGTGTTACTGGGGAGAGGGATGTCTGGGGTGCTTTGCTCAGCCTGCTGCCCCCACTACCTGGTCCGGGATGGATTACTTTTTATATACATACATTTTAAAGTCTGTACATTAGTGACAGGAAAAAAAGCTATCTCTGTGTTTTCCCCTGCCTTAGTCAGTCTAAGTTTATTTTGGATTTCCTGCATCAGCTAAATTGTACATATGTATTGTCAGCGATTCTTAAATGAATCAAAAGGGCCCTCTTGTTTCTGGTACTTGAGATACATGATGTGATTGTACAGTAGTTTTTATTCCAGGGAAATGACTATGAAATGGGTATAACTTTGATTTGTTATTATTGAGCTCCTGTGTTCTCAGGTAAGATTTAGCTTATGTCTCATTTTATGAACACACTTAGAGCAACGAACAGAATCCACTGTCTACCTTTCCACTTTCCCTTTCCTCTCCCTTCTCTTTCATGGCTTCTTTTAAAAAATAGAACAAGAATAAACCATCAGCCATCACACTCCTGTCCCTTCTAGGCATAAATGTGCCACCCCAACCACAGTATCTCTCTGTCACTATCAGTCACTCTTGCACCTACACATCCAGAGCTATGTGTTGCCACCAAGGCTTTCTCGCGTTCATGACTCTCACTAGCTACTGGCCCCTCATCAGCCCCCTTGACCCAATGCTTCTCGTCTTTACTCCATCACCTGTCTGTCACTCTCTCCATCCCCTGTCATTCCCTCTGCAGTCATGCCTGGGAATGAAAATTGAAATTTAAGGTGCTACTGCATGAAATTATCACTTCTTTGACCTTTCCTCACCTCTTCCTCTGCACTCCTTCATCTCTGCCTCCTCTTGCCTTGCTGTGTCCTACTTCCAAACCTTGCACAAAATATTGTCCTGAGTCTATAGATTATACTGGGTTGGTGCATGGCATAAATACAAGCACCGCCTTACATGTATTTTTTATTTGGTTAGATCAAAGTGGAGACAGCACTGAGTTATATCACAGTGAATTGCAAAACTATCTAATTCAATTTCTTTTTAGGCTTTTAAGACAAATCAAAGCACAACGTAAGCCATTTAAAACCCTTTCATGTTCAAACAGAAATGTGGTTTTCATGAAATTTGTGTGAATAAAGTCTTGCCTTTTTTTTTTTTTTGAAGGACAAAAAGTTAAATGCCAGGGAACATAATTACCAACAAAGTTGAGAAAAAACATACAACAGAAAACTCTGAGACAATACTCAGCTTCAAAATACCGTTGGCAACAAAATGAGCTTTGCCTTACAGTTCGCATGCTACAGACTAAAACAAATTAATGAGGTCATACACATTATAATGAGGAGGTAAAAATATGCTGCTGTCGACCAATTTTCAACAAAAATAAATGCCTGAACATAAAATACTGGAGTATTTTCATGGCAAACTAGTGATTACACTACACCAGGAAGTTTGTGGCTGTCATATAGCGCAACACGAACAACCTGTCAAATATTTTAGTGTGTTTAAAGAAGATGCTGGGAATGGAAGAGATGCAAGCTGTTGAGCTTGCAACCAACAAGTTGCATCATCTTGTGGAAATTCACACTAGCAGCTCAAGAAAATAGGAGTCTAACCGCCTCATCACATTACATTCTGTGGCCTTTGCCTCATCCCAGATCAATATCTGTCTTTTAATCATGATTGACAGATGAGTATGTCAACCCTCATATTTGGTATGAGAATGATAATCCCCCCTTTTATGCAGCTCATCTTAGAGCAAGGAACATGATTTCTGTTTTTCTCAGGTCTGACCTCCTAGTTTTATTCTAGTTCATAAATTATTTCTTTTTCTTCTCTAAGAACCAGTGTCAAATCATCCTACATCCCAATTACCTCCTTGTTGAGTTTTATTTGTCGTTTACAGGATCTCTCATGTGACTCTACCCCTCTGTTTCTCTCTATATTCCTCCACTCTTGTCCCCTCTCTTTCAATATCCATAACTCTTTCTCCAGAATTTCCTGCGTCAGCTAAATGTCGCACTGATTAATCACTTGATTACTTCCAGCCAATAGTCACATTGATTAACTTTGCCACATGATAGCTTTCTGGGTGAGAGAAAGGACTCTCTTATGATGGGAAGCGAGTCATGACCAGAGGCTTCTGTGCAAGGCTCTGCCATGGAAGGTCATCCACGTCCGTGATATCTCTGAGAGATCACACACCACTGAGCGACAAAGTACATTAAGCTGCGTTCGCCACAAAGAAAGAGAAAAACCTTCTGTTCAGACAGCTACAAAATCCCTTCAGGGGTGCTGAAGTTATAGAGATATAAAACATCTTAAAACTATAGTTTGAAACTGATGAGGATTTTTTGTTGCCCTGTTTGAACTTGAGTTGTTTCAAGTTATCTGTAAAAGAAAAAAAGAGAAAGTGATGCAACATATTATCAAGCTTGTGTTTGGGCGCATCAAGAGAAACATTTCAATCACTTGTGTCTTTAGAAAAACCTCTTGAGCTGCAGTGTGCTGCCACATCCAGCAACATCCAAAGTCCACAGCTGCCTTATAATATTGTCTCAGTCAACCCAGCTACTGCGGCTTCACTCGAATGCTTCACACAGCGCTTAGTATCACACACATGCACGCTGCCAAGCACACACACAAACATACAGGCAATGTAATGCCAGGTCTATCTCCTGCTCCATAGGTGGTATCTACTGGTGCAGGAGATTATAAGTGAAATGAAAACACAGAGACAAATGGAAAGGAAGGTGAGCTTGAAGACGAGACAAGTCACGCTCTCAACACCTTCCCTCTCCGCCGCAGGAGGGCTGTGTGTATATATGAGGACCAATAGATTCCACAGAGAACATGATGACGAGCATTGAGAGAAAGATGTAAATGGAAGAACAGACAGGGGAAGAGACGGGGTTGCATGCTTAGCTAAGCTCACCTATAGCAGTGATTGAACACTTTGGAGATGGAGAGCGTAGAGAGCTCAAATAGCTGCACTTAAGTACTTGAAACAGTGAATGCACTGTAATGCTTGCATAAAACACACACACACACACACACACACACACACAAGCAGCTTCTGAAATCATCATGTGCAATTAACATGGCTGACTAAGAATACTTGAGAGTTTTCTGTGCTTTTATTAATGGAAAAATGATATTATGGGATCAACTTTAAAAAGGCTTTGTTTTATTGGAGTATTGCTGTGTCAACCCTTGGGTGGTCCAAGCATCATTACAGTGGTAACGACCCCTTAAGCCAAGTGGTTGATAAGGGACAGGACAGCTGTCCGAGCACACCATCACAAACTGGCATCCAGCTCTGTTACACTTCATCAAAGCCAATAGCTACATGTGCGTGCAAGAGCTTCTTTTTCCTCTATAAGTGCTGCGCGCACATTCGCAACTGTGTGCGCCTGCATCGGTGTGGACGCGCGTGCCCAGGGAAAGGGTAATGAGGACCGCAGGGGCTTGTTTAAACAACCAGGGTTCACTAGCAGAGAAGCGAGCTAGAGCTCCAACCCTCCCTGGAGCGGGGGGAAAAAAAGCAGAGCAGCTCTAGTGCTTCCATATAATCTCCAGCCCACATCGCATCAGGACTCCCACAGAAACCCACACCCTGACCCCTCACCCCCGCAGGCCCACAACCCTCAGCTGCACGAGGAATGGAGCTGGGTCCTGTGGGTGTAAGCGGCAGACAAGTCCTTTAGCTCCATACTGTCTTCCCACCTCCACATTGTGGCATCTGGATGCAAGTTTTCTCTGCTAATGAGCATCTACAATAAAGGGTTGCAAAGAATGTGGCTAAATGTAAAGAAGAAAGCAAGAAGACCTCATTTTGTGATGCTATTATTTGCATGTACAGTCCCTTTTATTTCGAGTTTTGTTGTGTGTCTGTGTTTCTGTATAGTATATAGAGTACGCCCCCAGTGTTCAACTCAAGGAAATGGATTTTCTTGGAGGGGATTGAAACGCCAGCACAGGAAAGGCAGAAAAGTTAGTTTCAGTTCAGTTTGAAACAATGTCAAATAAAGACAATTTAAGGAGCTGGAGTGTCCCTATAGGATGGGTGGGTGGGGTAGTGGATGAGTCCAACAAATACCGGACTTTCACCCTTGAGCTCAGTGTTCACTTCCTGTATGAATGTGAAGCCAAACCATGATGTCTTTTTTCTAGACCTAACCACCTGCTTTTGTTGCACAAGGAAATAAACATAAATATGAGGTGTTTTACCGACGTAAAAAGACAACATGCATTGAATGATCAGAAACTGTACAGTTCCTGTGAAGACGGAAGTGTATTTTGAAAAGACACAATGCATGTAACAGTCATAAATTGACATGGCATCCCAGAGACGCAAGGAGGATACCTTATACGTCAGATGTAGACAGCTACTACCAGCTATGTGGAAATGAGGCGTTAAGCTAAAACAGTTCAATGAAACCAATTCAGTGCTGAGACCTCAAGTTTTTCCTATTTGTTTTTTTTTCTCAATCAAGACACAAAAGTGCACAGTCACACATAAAAACACAGTGACAAAGACACACACACACCCACACTCACTCAAACACACAGTCGCCTCATCACCTTACATTGATTTCCCGCTGGCCAACCAACTGCTTAGCCATCTTTGTGGTGACAGGTTGACCCATGAGGCCTGTTAGATACTCACACACACGCACGCACATGGGGAGCTATCCTGCAGCCTTTAGGGAACTCCCTGAAGCATTTATTGACCACTGAGAGAAAGTGGCTATTAATCTGACAAAGGCTTAAAAGCCTGTCACCGTCTGTTTATGTGTGTGCGCTCGTATGACATGTGAGTACATGTGTGTGGCTGCTTGTTACCTACAAGTTTATATATTTACTGATGTAATGCATGCCTTTGATTAGTCATTCATACATGCATGTATTTCTACTTGTTTACAAGCATAAATGAGTGTAATATTGCTGTGTAAACATCCAATTAAGACATTAATCCAGGCAGAAAAAAAACAGCTCCTCTACATGTGTTATGTAATTAATCGTGGTGTCAAAGGTCTGCCGTTTGGCCCTCATGACACTTAAAAAACAAGGTGAGCCCATCTAACCTTCCATTCCAGCAAATTACCATCATACTGTTACTTCTGCCAGTTCAACACCCCAGAGGCAAACCTACAGGCCTGACAGAGCAACAAGATAATGAGAGGACTGAGAGGGAAAGAGAGAGATGGAGAGGCGGGGGAAGAAAAAGAGAGAATGAAGGACATACAGTGACTCAAAAAAATGCTTGTGTATTTGGGTGCATCTGTGCGTGTGCTCGTGCCTTCATCCATCAATTAAAGCCTCAACACTAAGATCCCTCACTTTTCATCTTGGCAACAAAGATACAACTTATTTGTTGAGCATTAAAAATCCATGCTGCGGGAACACAGGGGTGCTGTGAGGTCAGAGACAGCGAGGGAGAGAAAAGATCTGTCTTATGTCGCTGTGTTTCTCTGCCAAGAACATCAACTTGGAGGCATTTGTCTCCGGAGCCTTGTTATTGTCGGCTCAATGTTAGAGGCCATCGTGCTCTGAAGTGTCGCACATGCGTGCAGAGTCGTGTGCATGGATTCAATCAGCTCCGATGAGCATTACCTTGTGTTTGTAGCATTTCTCACAAGCATAAAAAGTGGTTTGACGTGGTGTACGGCTGTTGCACAGCAGAACCGCTGAAGTTAGTGTACCGTCTTCCTGTGTGTATGCATGCGTGTGTGTACCAGAGTGTGCGTGCCTTTGGCGTGTCCTTTGTGAATGATGGCTTTGCTAAAGTGCTGCGAAGAGAAACATTGGTTTGCTACGCCTTTGATTCATTGCTGGTGTGAGGGAAATTTGCATAGCAGGCAGACTCAGGGCAGATCTGGGCTCTCGTTAGCCGGGTGGCTAGATACTTCATCATTATCATCAGGCCTGCGCTTCGGTTCCAGCCACTGTGCCCTTGCTCATAATCTTCAAGCGGGGCTTTGCAGAGAAGAAAAACAGTAAAAAGTCTAGAACAAATTAAGATGCTGTGCCTTGTGGCAATGCAGTGTGGGTAACGACATTCTTCATGTATCAGCGTGGCTGATCATGGTTGTTCACATGCAGTAGGTTTCACCTGTCAGGCTGTTACACACAGGTATACACATTTTCTCTCCGTCTCGCTATCCCACTATTTTTTTGTCTCTTTCCCTGACAGGCTTGCTGCAGCGCTTTCGGGGACAGTGCTTGTTATTGAGGACATGCTGACGAGTGTCGATCGATACCGACGCCCAAACCGCAGCATCCGTCTGGGATCTCTGTGTCTGTTTGTGCGCGTGTGTGTGTGTGTACATGCTCGTTGTGTGTATGGGCAACCGTTCGTGCATATCTGTTGGTGTACAAGCAAGATGTTTTGGCACTAAGGATGGACACAAGCGTACGCTGCTGTCATTCATTCCATTGTGCCCTTGAGGGTGTCAGCTCTCACTGCACAGGCATGCGGCTGTTTGTGTGTGCACGTGTGCGTGTGATGGATTTAGATATCAGTTTATGAGGGATTATATGGACAGCTTCCCCAGCTATTTTTCTCTATGAATATTTTACCATCATATAAACAAAACGCAATTTCAAGGCAGCTGTGCACATGAGCCAGACAGAGGGGGGCAGAAAGGCGCCGTGGCTCCGGGCCAAGTGTGTTGCCATCAACGGAAATTATAGGTCGGGATTAGAGGGGCTGGCACGGATGTAGATTCTCCCGTTGAGGAATTTTAACAAAATCTGCGTTCCAAAATACCTATCCAGTTCCACTTGACCACGTCTGAGCAGGAATCGGCCGCAGTGGCATAAAAGTACTTGCAGCAGAGTGCGAAAGAAAAAGGGAAACGAGACTGAGATGGAGACTAAGAGTGTTTCTTCTTCCCTGAGTCTTAAATCCGCCATGGGTAACTGCTGTAGTGTGACAGTAGGCTTATAACAGCCAGTGTGTCGATAAATCCCAAGCGCATTTATTTCCTGCAAGACCAAGGAAGCATACCTCGCTTTATGTCCCCTGCAGAACAAAAAGGCAAGGTGATTTTTTTTTCTCTATCCACTTATTTGTCCCGTTATTTATATATTAATGGGTTCACATGCATCATAAACCTCTATAGCATTCACAGTCAGGGCCTGGATGGAGTATGAGCATTATATATGAATTGCCTGTAGCCTCCTTAACTTTCCATATCGCTCTTTGTATTTATTAGATGAAAGTTCTCTTCATTTGCATGATAGCATGCACATCGGCTCAGTGAAACATTAGGCGGAATTGTTAGAGATTAAGTTCACTCCTCCAAACATCACATTAGATATGCAGATTATTGTATCGTCCAAAAAAGGCAATAAAACACTAATGGTCGACTCGCAATAATTAAAAAAAGCCTAATGGGATCATTATTCAAAGTTGCGCCGACAATTAAGCGTAACATGTTTATCCGGAGTGCAAAAAGAGTCAGAGAAACCTCTGAATCACAACCTCTCTAATGGAAAAGTCTGTAATTGGAGGCAAACTGGTGACTGTGGAGACCTTTTAATAATTTTTTTTGCTTTTGTCCTGTCATTTCTTTATTCTTTCATAAGTTTATACCGAGGCAACCCACGGCGGTATTGTTTATAAATAGTGCCTTTTATGTAAGAATCCAATAAAGCATGGTCCGCACAGACAGGATGATGAAAAGGAGAAAAAAGGAGGGAACTGATTTGACAATAAGCATGTATACATGTGAGAGGTCACTAATCCCACTAATCCTGGACCTTGCAGAGACATGCATGCATCTAAAACAGTGCCCCACACACACACACACACACACACACACGCCCAGTCAAGGACATTGGCGAGGAGAATATGAGAACACATTTGAGCGCTTCTTAAACCACCACACCCTGACATCTATTTTTGTTCTCCCTCTGTCTCTCACTCACACACACATACACACACACCAAATATGTAGTTGACCATGGTGTCCCCCCACTGCTCCATTAGACTCCCATGCAGATGATATCATCTCTAGTCAGCATGCAGGGAAGGAGGCAGTGATGGAAGGAGGGAGGGGAGGTTTCACAACACGGCTGGAGACTGTCTGAGGGGGAGAGTTATCTTGAAAGCAAAGAGCCATGGATGAGTGGCACAGAATGACGGATGGTGAAGGTAGGGAACACACACACCTACCAACACACACACACACACACACTCCCAGACAGACACACACACACAATTTCCCATGTGTTTTTGCTAAACTCGTGGGGCAAGATTTCCTTGTCTTGTAATGATTTCTAAATAGGGCCTCATTGCCCAGGGATATATTTAATTGCCACACACCGGCTGGTGATGCTAATGCGCACTGACAAAAAAGAGAGCGAGAGGCAGAGGGAGGAGGAGAGAGAGAGGCTAGTCCCACTTGTTTTTGAAGTAACTTTGACTTAGCAAGGGCATGAGAGACTGTCACTCAGTGGTCAGCGTTACACATCTGCTTATCTATGATGTTTGAGGGGGAAGGAGAGGTGTGTTAGTGTGGCTAATGGAAGTTTCTGTCACATGTCTGTCCTCTCACACACACACACACACACACACACACACACACACACACACACACACGTGTCCACCTCCATGCCAAACTATTGTGTTCTTCCTACACTATGTTGCCAGATCTCCTTGCAATAACCATCTCCCTCTCTGCTGCAAGCTTGTTTGTGTGTTGTGCCTATGTGGGCGTGATCGTGTGCACATGCCCATGTGTGTGTTTCTGTATGTATATATGGTAATCTATTATTTCATTGGATGTCATCACAGCCCAGTGAGACCCAGCCTCAGGAGGGGACCACAATTCTTTTACTCCCTCTTACTGTTGTCTTATTAAATGTATGATGCATTATTAGCAAACACACACATTGGCACATACTGTGGACATACACAAGCACACATACACACACACGGGAGACATATGTATACACATGGTCATGCTCTGCTGTGGCGTGTGTGTGGGTGGTTTTATTACGTACAGCTGCTGTTACAATGAGTATGTGAGCTCCGCAGTGACCAGCCCCCAACAAACAAACAGTGGAGAAGAAAACATCTTCATACTTCATGGCTGGAGGTGAAATCAGTATAAACGTGTCTCTACAGTGTGTGGAAAACAAGAGAAAGAAATCCTACTGTGGAGGCATGCATGAGTGAAGAAAGGTCTGAATGTGTGTCTACGCGTATGTGGGAATGCATGTGTGTGTGTGTGTGTGTGTGTGCGTTTGGGAAGCTTCCCTCCCTGTATTAGGATAAATAGCCTTGTCTATCATGTAAGGCTGTGTCTGGCAAACAGATTCCCCTCGCGTCAAGCCAGATGAACACAAATGAGTTCCCCAGAGGAGACATTTCAGGGGGAAGTGTGTCCCTGTGACACTTATCGTGAAGGACATCTAACGGGTAAAGAGGAGGTGTGGGTGACAGCCACAAAGTGAGCGTGGCTGCACCATGCATCAACCTCGTATCCAAACACGGTGAGTGGTCAGGACTGCGTAAACATACAGGCCTATACGTGGAACTTAAACACACCGCAGCAACAGCATAAAAAACGAATCTCGTCTTGATAATGTGATTTAAAAAATGCATTTACATAATGGCAGGCTATCTGTCATACTCCTTCGCTGGTTGGTATCAATAACCCCCTTCTGTCTGTCTCAGAATGTCTCTCCTGGCGACAATACCATCAGCTCGCTTCTGGAAATGGATGGAAGCCGCACCTATAGCGCCTTCAGAATAGCATGAGATAACCACCGGTTGTCAACTGCTAAGGCGCTCTCAGTATCATTCCACCTCAAGGGTGACAGGTCCCACGCACACTAGATCACTGTACTGTACCAAGAGGTAATTATAGTGCCACTGTAAATCTCCTCGATGGCTCTGTGACTTAGATCATCTTCACACACGCTTGCGTGCGCACATATCGTCGGGGATGCACACATGCTTTATGATGTGCATGCTCACGCAGAGTAACCGCTGTGGGCTCAGGTGGCCAGTTGTTTGCCACATGGGTCACAGTGTCACACTTTGCACGCAAGACTGCATCTATAGGGCAACTTGCATGATGTTCGCCATGTTGAGAAATTATTTTATAGTTTAGATTACTGGCTTTGTATCTGAATTCTCTCTATTGTTTTTGAACCACATGAGCTCGCAAACTAAACTTTTCCACACAGATGTTTACATTTCATAAGATCCGTGGTCAAATGCATCCCAAACCACCTCTGCCAATGGTTTGAGTGATCGCATCACAAGGCGTCTTAGAGGTTATTTACACTTGGATTAAGCACTGTCCAATTGTAATCCAATTGCCCAAAACACCTTTTAAAACCAAATGTAAAAGTAAGAGAAAATGAAAAAAATAAATAACTGAAAAGTAGCTAAAAATTACCATATAACTATTGAGATAAAATTAGATACACTGCCTGACTAGTCTGTATTGCACTATTATTATGTTCTTTATGAGCTGCAATTTATGGTGACATAAAGCCCCATGGCAGTCGGGATTTTTTAAAGGTAGTCTGTGGAGTTTATGACCACGAGCAGAGCTATGGAGCAATGCTTTAAAATAAGAGGTCCCTGTTTTCTTTGTACCTCCTGCACTTCTTTCACACATGTACATGTATGAGCACCAGGGTAATACAAGTTCTTATGGACAATTTCACAGTGGTACATGCATCAACAGTTGGTGCATGGTGCAGCAGCAAACTAACACATTCTCACTCCCAACTCATCAAATACTGACGCTTTGTCAGTGGCCCTACACGTCAAACTATGACACTCTGGTTTGCCTTCAGTGTCAGCGACATTCAGGGATCTTGTGTGTGTGTGTCTTAAACAAGAGAAATACAGTCTCTGCATGTTGAATGCATACAGTCTCTTTTCAAAATTAACTAAGAACGTGGGTGAAAAACTGTTTCTAGGGTTACTTCCTGAAGTTTAGGCATCAAAAGTACATGGTTAGGTTTAGAAAAAACAAAAGGGTTTGGATTAAAAGAAGTATGTCTGTTATTAATGTGATGTAATGTCACACGCTTAACATCGCTAGCGTAGTATACTACACATGTTAGCACACTATGTTGTTATTTAAGTAAACTGATTGATGCTTGGTTTTGAGGGGGCCTCCCTATTGTAGTGGTTAGAGCACTTGTCTTCCACGCAGAAGGTCCAGGGCACAGAACCCACTGGGGTCGACGTCAGCAAAGGCACGCAGTTGCAAGAGGCTCCCACCGCCGAATCAAACGGGGTTTTGATTCCTTAAGGAGGCTTCAGGATAAGAGAGTAACTCCGGAATCAGAGCCAAGTCCTCAACGAGGGCGCGCCTCAAGCCGACTGTGGACGGGAGGTTCCAGACGTAAAAGTGGATTGACTTTTGGTTTCACATAGGACACAAACAGCGGGCTACCCGGTGAAAGCGCTGAGTTTGTTTGACCCATCCACCTCCCCTTTCATCTGCCCTATTTTCAGACAGTCACTAAAGGATTGTTGGGTTGATATTCGATGCCGAGGGCCGCTGACCAAGCGTTGGTATTTGACGGTGTGAGTAAGACCAGGTTGAACAAACGTAGCAATGCACAACCAAAGTCAGTGTTTTGTTAGACCTTAAAATTACACACAAAACATTTTCAGTAAGAACCACAGAATGTAATGGTATCTTGAAATTAACCATATACCATATGTCTCTTTAATAGTCACATTGGAATCGTTATTGATGCTGATGAGGCAGCAATAAAAAGGTGCCTGTTTTGGTGAGCTGTCCATAATCACCGTCCATAAATTCAGCTTGTTGTTGACAACAAGTTTGAGGCCTGTTTTCCAGCCACACACTGGAGCAGTGAGTGCACTGCAGGGCACAGCTGTTTGCCTGTGCAAAGCAGCGGAACAAAAGGATCTTTTCATACAGGTGAACCATCACTCACTTTCCCCAAATGGTTGCCTAAATCAAAAGCTTTGCTCCAAACTGCATGTCAACGCTTTGTTCACACAAAATGTCATTGTTGTCAAAACAACAATGCAGGAGTTTGTGTTTGAAAATCAGTGTGCAGTGTCACACAAACATATTTTTTTTTTCTTGATAAAACCACACTGGCTGATATTCACACAAAATGTCAAAGCTGTCACAGAGATTTGCATGCTCGGAGGTTGAAATTGCTATATTTTTAAAGTCATCACGAATCCGGAACTTCTGCAAACAGATGCGCACACACTCACAAACACATGAAAAACCCAAGCCTGCAGGGACTGTATCATATGACCGTGGGCACAGGTGCACTATGGGATGCCCGTCTATTTTCTGCAGTTAATCGATCACATGAAGCCACTGGAGCTTGACTAGGAGTCACTGGGCCAGAGAGTGATATAGACTGTGTGAGTGTGTCTGTGTGTATGTGTGTGCCTGTGTGTGTGTGTGGCGCGGTAATACATCTCTGTACTCCATTATCATCGAATTGCTCTACGACCACTCTAGTGCTGCATGAGCCCTCTGAGACACACTCTAGCTCTGAGGCTTTTTGTCATCCAGTCATTCACACACACGTCATATGAATTCACACTCTCTCTCCCTCTGCCCCACACACACAAATGCGCACAGTCTCCCACTGCGGGTAGGCACGAGGGGAGGAGGGTTCTCTAGAGGTTAGCTAATTTGGCCCACTGGTGCCTTAACCACATCTCCCTCGCTTCACTTCATCTCACATGCTCACGTCGCTCCAAACTTCCGCTCTCCTTCTAAAATATCCCGCTCACAAATCTACTCTGCCTTTCCTGCCGCTCGCCTTTTAACATCATACAACTTTCATTAGGTGCAGAGAGAGTGAGGGACCCAATTCAGAACCAACCTTTGGCCCCCGTCCTATCTCCTCTTCCAGTTAAATCCTCTGGGATCTGAACGGGGTTTGGAGCAGGGGAATGGATACCATACTCTACAGTAGCATATATACTGTATATTTTGTGCATGTGTGTTTCCATGTGTTTTCCCTTACTATCAGTGGCCTCATATGTATTTACCGTCAAATTGTAAAGTTATCTTAACAATAGGACACTGTATTCAATTACACACTCACTGGTGTGGTATCCAAGATTGTTTCCAGTGTCTAACTATACAACTAACAATCGTTCATGTCTCTTTATTTTTATGTTTTGTGAGAATGTTCAAGAAGGGATGTGCTTTGTTTAGGTAGTTAGGGTTATGCATGAGTATGAGCTATCTGTGTTTAAACTGGTAGATATTTTGTACTGGAAAATGAAAATTCAGCCTGCCTACCCATCAACACTTTAAAAAGGAAATACTTCATTTTGTAGAAAACAGATTTATGACAGATTTGTGCATCATATGTAGAGAAATCGTGACATTTTCTCCCGTGTCTTTTTGAAGAATACGAAGGCAATATAGTACAAGACTCTAACTGAAGAACCATAAGCAAAAGATGTACATTTTTTAATCTATTTTGTGTCATGCTTTTGACTGAACCACACTACCTTAATCTTTTTGTATCTGTTACAATTCTGTCTCTGTTATGTAGCAGGCTGAATACTATGTGCAAATGGAGGTAAAATGAGAAGTGAGTGAGCACTAATGGATGTGGTACAGTACAACATGGCGGCGTCAAGTAACAATGCCTGAACTGTAAGTGTATTCACAATCTACAAGGGGGAAAAAAAAAAGAAATTCGTAGTGAGCTGTTGTTGCCAGCGCATGATGCAATAGGACAAAGAGGTCTATTTATTGGAAGGTACACACTATAACTTTTCCTCTATTTTGATTTATGACATTTTTAATAGCATCAACGGGAAGTTGGCCTGCATTGTGTTGCCTCTGAAATACTGCCAAGCCCAGGCAGTGTACTGTATACCAATCCATACTGATCTGCAGAGATCTGTTGAGAAAACGGGAATGGATATAAATGGCAAGGTGTGTATGTCTTTGAATGTGTGTGTGTGTGTGTTAGGGCTTTTGCTGGAGCATAAAGGGGCTCAGTGCTCTCAGAGAGAGAGAGAGAGCAATAGCTCATGAGCACAGAATACTAATCCTGTTGCCACAGACGCCCTGAGCAGACAGTGCACACACACACACACACACACACACACAGAGTTTTGCCTCATTCGTTTAAGGAAAAATCACAGCCACAGGTTTGCACGGCACGCAATTACTCTTTGTCATCATCAGTGGCATGTGTGCATTTTTCACCGTGTGTGCATGCGTTGCGTGTGTTGGTAACGTTAAGGGTTATTAAAACACCTGTATGTGCTGTACGCCAGCACAGTGTGAAAATAAACACCTCTCTCACCCATGCTGCTAAATACACACACAGGAAAACACACACACTTCTCTCTGCTCTAATTACCAGGAAAGCAGATAGTATTCCATGAGGACGGGATGACGTGTGTGTGTGTGTGTGTGTGTGTGTGTGTGTGTGTGTGTGTTCATAAGTGACGGACCACTGGCTCCTGCTCAATGCAAGGGTGATCTGGTCCCAAGAGTCCCAGCCAAATCCCAGTCCTCTCTCTAGGTTTCTCTGTTTTTGTCTCTTTCTATGCCTTCCTCGTTTCATATAAAAAACACTATCCACACCCTCTTTCTGTGCTAATGAGAATTCCCAGTCAGTGCTATGTGTGTGTGAGTGTGTGTGTGCCATCGAGAGGTGTGAATGTCAAGAGACGGAGGCAGGTGTCCGGCTACAAGACCTACTTGTGGGACAGTTTGACACCTGGATAATGAGCTGCATACAAGAATCAAGACAGGAACAGGAAATCTTATTCATAGTGATTAAATGACAATATTTTAAATATGCCAACTTGCCGTAAAGTGAATTATTTGCAACCCCAATGTGAGATGTAGGCAGGGATGTAATCGAGCAAAGACTCAGTTGACACATATTCTAATAGAAATGCATAGATGCTAAAGTAAAGTGTTTTATTATGTAAATTGGAGTTAAGATTTATTCAGAAAACTTGGTATTAGGCTATTATAAAAATTAAAACAATTCAGGTCTTTCTGGTTGATAAATGGCCGCCTGTCACTTACTGTAAGCCAGTAAAAAAGGAAGAAAAAAAGAGAAATAAAAACAATGCAGTCAACAGCAAGTCCAGCTGCCCATGCTCTGCTGCATCTGAAACACTGCTGGTGGACATTACAGCCGTGACCTGAATGTGTCGTGACCACACACGGCCAGATTGCACATACATTGAAGGCAGTGTACACTGCTTTCAGCCACTTAACTCCTGACTCTTCAGGTTGCACCTTACTTGCATGACATAATCACACAGAGAAAAATATGACTGTGCTTCATTTTTAGCACCAAGTCCATTATAATTCTAAAAGAGGTCACTTCACAACGCATTATCACGCTATACAGTATGTACTTACCAAGGAGTGTCTGCAATTACTTTAACTAATGGCTTGGGTTGCTCACCAGTGAGAGTTAATTGGTCACATAGCATGAAGCAGAAAAAATGTTGCCATATATCTGCATAGAATAATAATGGAACTTGTGCAAAACAATGAACACTTGTTAAACTGTCGCCCACAACTAATGAATCGTTTACTTGTTCAGAGATGCTTGCAAAAGACACCTGACAATTATAAATAAGTATTTTTGGGGGACATTGGCCCAATCAGATTTCTCATTTTTACCCCTACACCTTGTTTTCAAGTGCTCGTTTGTCCCTCAGGACAGAGCTACATGGGCAGTGGATGAAATCTTCCCCTGGGGCTACCCTTCAAGACTCTGATATACTATCAGTAGTCATTAATAGCGTCAACGTAAACGGACACAACTGAGGCAATAACTGTATTTACTGTAATTGGAACTACAAAGAAATACATGAATGCAGTGTTTTAGGCTATTAATTAATCAAAGTCATCAAATAAAAAAGAGCATTGCTTCAATATCAGGCCACTAGCGGTGCTCTGCAGGGTAATGTTAGCAACTCGTGCTCCTACCCTGAGCAGTCTGCACTGAAATTAGAGGAGCGTAACAAGTGCAGCAACTTTGCTGTTGGACAGAAGTTACATTTTGGGTGTCATATGCTGCAATGATTAGTCGATTAATCGACTACTAAAATAGTCACTATTTTAGTAGTCGATTAATCGATTTGAGTCATTTTTCATAGAAAAGTACTACAAAAGTACCCCAAAGTACTCTTATTGCAGCTTCTTACGTTCAAATATTGGCAGCTTTACAAACTCTCCCATGACGGTGATCTAAAACCCTTTGGCATGAGTACGAAACAAGACATTAGATGTCATAAATTTGGGGTTTGGGAGTGACATACAGACATTTTTGAACAATTCAATTTTTCGATGAAATGATTTGTCGACTAATCAAAGAAATAATCGATAGATTAGTCAACAATGAAAATAATTGTTAGTTGCAGCCCTAGTGTCATATGGCTTCAAAGGAGGGAAATGAGACATGGTAATATGTCAAAATGTGGCACTGTCATGCACAAATCAGCAATAACAATGTAACATTAGCTAGCTAGCTAGTTAGCTACTCAGACATCGGCACAATACTACCACTCTTTTGTTATGCTTGTTTCTAAGAAAAGAACCACGTTCAATTAAAATGACATTAAAGTGTTTAGAATAATTTTCAAATCTTGATTAACAAAGAAAATAAATCTGTGGGTTTCTTTTGTTGCTTGTGCAGCCATCTTCTAATCCATCCAATGAATTCTCATAACACTACGTTTTGAGTGTGCCTCTGAAAAACCTCTGTTTGGAGGGCCATGTAGCCCTGACACTTCGCTCTACCCATCTTTCCCCACAAGGACAGGGATACCCTACGCCTAGACGTGAACGGGGTGTATCTTTATTGAGCCATGGTAAAGAGAATCTCTCAGTGACACTGTCTCGAGCTGGCCTGAGATAACTCAAGCCCCTCTGACAACCCTGAAGCTTCCACTCCCAGCCACAAGCTAATGTCTGCAAGCCAACTAATTAAATTAAGAGACAGCAATGGTGGCTACTGTAGCGTGATGGATGAGCAAACACATAGTGGATGGTGTAATTTCCCTGTAAATGACTGATGAATGATTAAGAACAATGGTGTTAATGCCATACTCTAAGTAAAGACATTCCTTGGACAAATGAGATGTCTACATGTCTCTTCAACCCTTCACAGCTGATAACATAAAGAAACCTATATTAACACAATAAGATAAATCTAATGCCCAGGTGCAATTAGTAGATAAATTAAAAAGCTACTGGGGAATAGGATGGAAATGATGAGTGACACAATAAGGAAGTCCATATCATGGGTCCATATCACAGTAGGGCTGCAACGATTAGTCGACTAATCGATGACTAATCGACTATTAAAATAATCGGTGACTATTTTAATAGTCGACTAATCAGTTTGAGTCATTTTTTATAGAAAAGTACTATAAAAGAGACAAACTGATATTTTTCAACATTTTAACACATTTTTCGATAAAATGATTCATCGACTAATCAAAGAAATAATCAACAGATTATTGGACAATGAAAATAATCGTTAGTTGCGGCCCTATATCACAGCTCTAACCCCTTATGCTTAGTAGATCTCAATCACCAGGAGAAAGAGGACCGGGAGGCATCCATCTTCCACCATGGTGGCATATTTACTGCTGTGCTTTTGTGAATGGCACATATGCAGGCAGCATGAGCACATTTATGTCAACACCTAAGCACAGATTCTTGCGTGATCCATTCATACTGTAAAACTACATGTCTATATGTCAAAGATCAAACTAATAAGGAAAAAAGTTAAAATATTGGATAAAAGCCAAACATGGTTTCATCAGCGTTACATCGATGTCCTTCTTTTTTTGTCTGTTCAGGCAAATGCAGTCTTTGATACCACTGTCACAATTGATAAACTTATGCAATATTTAAGTATTCCAATCAGCTCTAAAGAGATAATCCTCATAATTTTCTTCTGGTCATATCTTCTGTGTTCGGCAGTTTCACTCGGTTAGCATTTGACCTTCTGTACCTACACTTGGTAGGAAACCCAAAGGACCAATTCTGGGTCCAGTTCTAATGAACCATGAACATGCTTGTTGCTTTTGTGATACACTGTACTGTGCCACTGCTTTGCATTGATGTATGGATGAATCATTATTTAGAATTGGCCCAGATCACAAAGCCGCCTCTATTATTGGGTTCTTTGATCCTCTAGTCTACATCTTAATATAACAATGCACCCTCCCAAGCTACTCTTTAGTGGTTGCCAATCAATTATAGATTTAATTCACATTGTTTTAATGTCATAAACGGAAAATGAAACCGAAAGTCTACTGCAATGTTAGCTCCTCTCTGAGGCTGTACTTAGGCACAGCAGTGCTTTGACCTAAATGCTAACAAATTTAAGTTGCTAATTAGCACCAAACTTTAATAAGAGATGAGGTTATAAACCACAGCATGTGACAAACTCCAAATTTGACCTGATCATGGCGCTAATCAGGGTCTTTTTAGGGACTGTAAGGGGAACATGTACCAAATTGCATTGGTACACAGTGCATCCAACAGTTGTAAAGACATTTCTCCAAACCACAAATGTGAACCTCAAGGTAGCATTGGAGTCAGAGGATTACCAACATCAGAATAAAACAATGTCTGTGAATGTCATGAATATCTGTACAAAATGACATCTCAATCCATCCAACAATTGTTAGGAAATTTCAGTCTGGACCAAAATGGTTGACCTATCAACCGAGCAACTGGCTGAAAAAACAAAACGAATGACTGACCAACTGACTGACACTGTCATCCCCAGAGCAATGAATGCGTAAAATTGCAATGCGACCACTAAGGTTTTAAAACGAGGTTGTTCCTAATTCTCAATGATGCACAGATGTGCTCCTCTAGGTGTTTATGTGGAGGTTACCTGTGTAGCTTCTCCCCTATAGGTACTAAAGAACCCTGACATCATATTGCCAGATTCTTGCCAACACACAGCACTTGTATCTGTATACAGCAGCAACACTAATGTTGGTTTACCTTGCTCAGCTTTTTTACTTGTGCTTAGCTACATGTTTACATCTGTGCATAGACGCTGAGAGTCCCCAAAAAAAGAAAAAACGAATCAGATTCTCTGTATATGCAAACATACTTGGACGTTAAAGCTGATTCTGATTCTCTGTTTATCCTTGTTGATGTTTTGTCAGATGAGCTTGTCAAGTACTTGTAACTGGTGGGTTTGAAAAGCCTTCTTATGCACACACAGCAAGTAAATACATCCTACATCCATGTACAAAAACATTTTTCATGCATAAAGCATACAGTATATCCGCTTTTTATACCTCCATATCTTTTCACTAAAGTATGGTACTTGGTTTGTGTGTTAGCATTTGATGGTATGTCCTTGCTGCTGTTAATAACTTGAACCACATTCTGGCCGTTTGGTTTTTTCAGCACACAGGCTCCCTGGCAACGCAGAGCTGACCAGCATAGTTCAGTAGCGAACACGGACAGGGTCAGATATATGAATATGAGGAATGTGGACAAAATAGTTTGTGTAATACTTGCACAGACTACTTTTGTGTGCATCTGGCCAATGCCACAAGCAGGTCTGACTGCCAGATTTTCAGTTTCAGGAAATTTACAAAAATGAAGAAGAACCTGCTTATCCAACCTTCTGAAAGGGGTTTATTATCGCTTTGAGACTGACTATCAAGCCTGAGGGAACGTTTAAAAGCCCTTGGTTGAATAAACTGGGTAAATAAGCATTTATCACAAATTTTCTTGCAGGTATAAATACCAGCTGCATGTGTTCAAACAGCATGCGTAATCTTTCTGGCAAAACACATACAGTCAGGCAGAGAAGTTTGGCGGAAAATCAACCACCAGCGGAATTTGATGTAACTGGCTCATTTGGCTGAGAGAAGACCAAGGGTTTTGTAGATCGGAGGAGGGAAAGGTAGCGCGGAGATCAATACACTGAAAATGTCACTATGGTGAGGAGAAGGAAATGAATGAAAATGAGACGGTGATACACAGTGGTATACTTGTTTTTGTGTCTGACATGATGCGCATCTATGTTTGGGCTGTTGGGGAGGAGGGGGTGCTGTTGACTGACAGGAGAACCAGGAGGTCTGGGTTTTTTTCCCTTTTGGCAGACATTACATTCAGCCATGCAATGTCTCGGGAGCTCAAAAAGTGAATGTGTGTATGTGTGTGTGTGATTATATGGTTTCTAAGACTTGCATCAGGAGCAGGATAGTTATAGAAAGGCTCTGGTGCATGAATTTTCTGCATGTTGGTCTTTGTGTTGATCTTTGTATGTGTTCTATTGTGTGTTATAAACTTCTATGGAGTGAGATCAGCAGCTTGTCAAATACAGAGAAGTTTTGCTTCCTCTTTAGAGCTTCAGCAGTAAAGACAGATGTATGTACACAAACGCGTATGTGATCCCTTTCCATGCTAAATAAAAGAAGGGTTAGATACCTTTATTTGGTAAATAAATAGGAAAAATAGCAAACTTGTTTTATATAACATAATTCAGCTTGCATTGCCCCTTAATACCCAATTTATATGGAAATGAGACAATGTTTGTGTTTTACATAGATATGTGGTTAAAATCTGCTCAGTGTCATGACTTATGGGGTAATGCATTCATAGATTTAATGGACAAAGACCCAGGTCCTTTCTGGCTAAAATTAAAAATGTACATATGGACTGAAAGTATAATGTCACAGTCCAGACTCCACATTGAGATGTGTACTTTTTTAACAATTATTTCTGTCTCCTCTAGCCTGGAGGATGAAGGACAAACAGGCATCTGCACTAAATACCTTTCATTATTGACAGATATTACCTGCACAGAAAAATGATGTCACTTCAGGTCACCCAATGTCGTGCAAAGTATAATTTGATAACTGCACCTGTCATACCCTTAATATTAAAGAAACAGTCACGAAACAAAAACCATCCTCAGCTTCAGGCAGCAAGACCTGCCAAGGGTTCTGTTGATACAGAAATAATACAATAAGCCTACTGAAGGTCAGTCAGTATAATAGACTGTTGTACATCACAGCCAGAATCACAATAGGAAGATAAAATCTGTGCTGAGAATTCCTTTTCTTCAGTCCATCCAGTTTTCAGGCAACACACATTCCAGATAAAATCATGGTTAATTATTTTGCTAATTGCTATTTGTATCAATTAATTATGTATAATTAAAATCTTCAGAAGACAAGAGACCACCTTGAGTGCAATCATCAAAATATTTTCATTTCAGAGACAAAAACACTGGGATGTCAGACGGCTATTCATATATATTTTGTGCAGTATGAGTTGTTGTACCAACAGCTATCGACATACAGTACATGTGCAGGAATAGACAATTATTCAGATCAGTCTCTTATATCTCTGTGGCTTGGTCCATTCCTGCTTATTCAGGATTAGAAAGATGAAATGTAACAAGAGACCATCTTGAGACTAGAGATGCACCGATCCAGCTTTTTCAGTTTCGATACCGATCCCGATGCTGTGGCTTTGAGTATCAGCCGATACCTGATACCGATCCGATACCATGGTTGACCTAAAAAGCTATATACCTTTACATGTAGAACAGAAAAGACTAGAGGCATCAGGCATTGATGACTACACAGTTCTTTCTTAAGATAAAATGAAACAAGACGAAACAGATTAACACAATGATGAACTATTCATTTTTTTAACAAAAATTAACAATTGTGCAACAGCAGTTGAAATAGTGTGAAATACCTCCACACAGCAGATTCTCTGCTTCGCTCCATGACGTATGACGTAGCTCGCGTCGCAATAGATTTAAAAGGAAAGGATCGCCTCAGGTATAGGTTGCATTTTCCAATACCTGATCCATCTATTTTGATGATATCGGGGCCAATTTTCGATCCAGATATCGGATCGGTGCATCCGTACTTGAAACGGGATTACACCAGCTGCAATGCCAATTTGTGAAATAAAACCAATGCGGGCCCCTTTCTTACATCCTACCCCTCTTGCTCAGACCACATCCATCTTCAAACTCAACCTTCATAGTGATCTCAACTTAACACCTGTAAAGATTCATGACTGCATCTTGCACGGTTGTGACACTATCATGGACCACACTTAGCCATGATGCCGCACACACAGATTCACAAGGTGAAAACAATATCAGCCCTGCTGGTAAAAATGGTCAGCCTGCGTGTCGAGCAAAATGTCCCACTCAAAAAAAAGAAGTGTGATGTGCCACCTTTAAATCAATGAGTGAGTCACGGCCTAAATGTACTCTGTTAAAGATCATCCACAGACACTCCAAAGTATATGGGAACATCTTAGTCACTACATACAACCAACCTACTTACCAAATCAATATAACCAATTAAATTCAAAATAAATAAAATGTTGCTGCCTTGTTGTGGGATGGTGAGGGTTCTTCTGTCCTGCTTTTAGATTTCCTCTGTTTTGTCCATCAAGTTGTCCTCAATATGGTTCTTTTTTCCAGAGCATTTATTATTTGCCTCTCACTCATCCATTTACATATACTACCACGCAAGGTGCTGGTATGACCACTGGGAGCAATTTGTGGATCAGCGTCTTGCCCAACGATATTTCAATAGAGAAATCACTTTTAAAAAATAGGGTTCAGTGTATCCGTCTTTATTTAATGTCAAAAAGCACCACTAAGTCATCACTTTGCATGTGCAAGAGGGTTTATTTTTTAAAGGTGAAAAGGCAAACTGTTCTCATAACTGCCTTGTAAATGATAAGGTGTAGGAAGGGTTGTGGAGTCAAATCGTGAGAGAGAAGGAGACAGGGAGAGACAGAGAGATGAAGGAGGAGAGAGTTAGACTTTAAACTTCGTTTTCAAGAGTCTGACTCGGTGAGGGTGTCAGTGTTTGTCTTTTAATGGAGAGAGAAACAGGATAGAGGCAAGCTTCTGGCTCTCACTCTGACAGCGCGATGTTGGGTTTACAGTAATTCTGCTATTTTAGGGTAATTAGGACATAGGGGAATTGTTTGGAAGAAAACAGTCTTCCGCACACAAAGGCTTGCCCACACTTCGTCAGGCTATCTTCTCATCAAGGGCTCTCTGCGGTTCACAGCAGTCTCCATGAGTGGTGAACGGTTCCTCATAGAGAGACCAGCCGCTAACCAATATGTATGCAACATCAGTGTCTTTGAGGTGAGATGCAGAAAAGCCAACAGAGCTTCCAGGCAACTGGCATAAGTTCAGTATTACCCCGACACTTGGCATCAATTTACTAAGCGGCGCTATCCGTTTGGCTTTTGTCTCAAGCAACAGTGCATCAGTCCTCCTACACCATGTCTCTTCCCTGTCCCTCCCTTTCTCCCGCTCTGAGTATATTAGATGATAACCCCCCCCCCCGCTGATTGAATCCAGAGAACGATAACCTTCCCGTCAGCAAGGTAAGACTCCCTAGAGCTCTCAGTATGTGTGTTAGTGTGCTGTTAAAGGCTTGCAATAAGAGTAACTGGGTTCTAATTAGTGCTGTTCGCTCTGCAAACATGCCTATAATCCACCCAAAGGAAAATTATTATGTAATTCTGTAAAATCATAAGACAAAGCACAACGTAGTCTGTATATCTATGCCCACTTCTACATTAGTCTAATTTAATTACTTTAAAGAAAATACTCTGGTGGCAGTGATAAACTAAAATGGATAAGAAAGCTTTAGTGCAAGCACTCGTCCATCTCTGTACAGATAAAACACTTATCTACGTTGCTTACAGGCAGACACAAACACACAAAATCAAACACACACTGAATTTCTGCAGATGCACACATGCATACATATTCCCATGTGCTATGTGTGCGAAGGGATTGTCTGCTTCATGTTCAATTCATTGACGTATGAATGACCATTTGCACGTGTGTGTGCATGGGTGTCAAATCTGATCTTGTCCAAACATTGCGAACAGATGGTTTTGCACACACACATGCACGCACACACAATAGTGTGCAGCATGGAAACTGAAGTCCTAGGAGCCACACCTCTTGACCACATGGGGTGTCTCTAAAATATAGATCAGAGGGCTGAATTTTTGACAGCCATTTACAAATCTTTTGATGAGAGGTTTAAAGAGCCCCCTTTGAACTGCTTCGTTTTTTAATTAAAGGCCAACAAACAAAATTCAAATAATGAATTCTCTGTCAAGTGGAGGCATGTGACCTCCCTGAAGTGGTATCAAAAGCCAGGATAACAAGACAAACTTTTCTTGTCTGTTACTGCAAGCTTGGTAAACAAATAAACAACTGTTTACATGTGGTTGAATTATTTCATGGTTTTAGCAACATATGGGCCACCACCAAAAAATTATGTGTTCTTTGGAAATTTGTGTCACAGCATGTCGTGTTACAGGGCATAAACAATATGCTCAGTGCAGAGACATGTGCTAATGTTTTACATGATCCTACCTTGTCGAACATCTCTGGGTGCTATGGCGATTGCTTCATTAGAATGCAGCTCGGTGACGCAGCAGTCATCAGGAACCAGCGAGCCGTTGCTAAAACTGTGGGGTGTCTCCGGGAGCAACGGAATAGGTGGAGCCATGATGTTGTGGTTTGGACAGATACATCCCGTCTGGGTCATCCCACAACCATCACCGTCAGAAACCTCCTGGTCTCCGTTGTGACCTGTACGTAAACACTCCTCAAACCATCGACAGAGCACGCCGCAGGTAAACTGACTCGAGTTCTCATTGTTAATGAGCAACACCTCCACCAGTCTCAGCTCCAGCAACTCCTTAGATACCTGAGGCTCATCTGCAGCTGGATGTCTCGTTAGACATAGCTGGACGAAGTTCTTATCAAACTGTAGGAAGGAGTACGGGCCCTCTGGGTTGGATTTGCTGCCACAGAGATCAATGACTTCCTGATCCTTGGCAGCAGCTGTCTGTATGTGTAGGGGACAGCTTTGATTGGCCAGGTGGTGGTCAAGGGAGAGAAGCATGGGGGAGTGTGTCCGGCAGATGACAGGGTGACGGGTGAAGCGGAGGTAGAGGGAGTACTTGGTGGGATCAGGGTTTTCCAGGGACCAGGAACAGCCCGGCGCCCTGGAGGGAAAGAGCTCCCTTAGGGAGAAAGAGCCATAGAGCACCCCAGCTACAAGGCTGGAGCATGGTGAGGAGACAGGCAAGGGGGCCCCCTCTGCCCCAGTGCTGGGGATGCCGTCGGCAGCCCCATAGGCAGCCTCAGCCAGGGCAGAGAGAGGAGCTAGAGCGAGGGCAGACAAGGCAGCCAGGGCCCCAGCCACAGCCAGGAGAGAGGACAGCACAGACAGACACACCCCACCAGCAGTGTTCATCCTATGACATTCGTCCTGCAGGGGAAGAGAGAAGAGAGGAGGATGGAGAGAGAGGGGACTGTCCATTAGACACATCAGGAAATATCTTCAAACACAACCTGAAAAAATCAACATGACAAGGACAAAACTCATCAATATTCCTGTTCAAATCTAGACCAAAGAAGCATGTCGGGTTAGAAGATATTTATGGACAGATTTCTTCTTTGCCTAAGAATAACATAACTAACTTTATGGCAGCAGTTCTCATGGAGTTCTTCTTCAAACACACACATACACATGCACTGCCAAAAACAGAAACACATCCCTGCTGGGCTGGATTAAAAGGGTTGATGACTTGGCTTCTGAGACATGCACTGTGGGGCCTGCTCTACCCTTTCCTGCTGATACGCACACACAAACACACAGGCAAATGCACGAATGCACACACACACACCATTGCCTGCTGAGCAGCTCCCCCAAGGCTCTGGCAAACTATTACCATCACAGACACAGTAAGGGTCCGCCAATAGCCTGATTTTGACTTATACAATACACACATACTCTTGACAAAAAATAAAAAATAAAAAAATATATACAGCGTACAGTGTTTTAGCAGTTTGCTTGAAACTACTTCAAAAGCCACTACATTTTTGCATGCCCCACGTGTCTGCTCCATCACCTGAGAGTTTCAAGTGCTCCTGCATAAATGCAGTTTGAGGAGGGTGTGTGGGAGATGGGAAATGTTTGCTCCACTCTACCAGTAACCTTAAAGCATGATACCCAGACAAGTTTTTTTTACTAAAATATCACTATGCTCTGAAATTCAACAAATGGCTCTTTGCAACACATGTTGACACAGAGAGAACTTTAAACTGTAATATAAGAAACATGTTGCAAAACTATACACAACTACGACTCACATAACATGAAAAATACACTATAGTTGAGTGATCATAGTATGGAGGGCTACTGAAGTCATAATATGACACGATGGGGAGAAAAAAGACTCAAAGGCAGTAAATGTCAGCAGCTAATAGTCTTCCATTGATTGCTTTTCCATTACAAGGTGCCACAGAGTTGCCTCTCCATAGGTAGAACTGGCTCAATATTGTGCTCCACAGCGCGTGCATTGCGTATATTGTGATTATCACTGTAGCCTGTTTGTTGCCAGCAATTTTTCTGAGTGAGCACCATTTTCTTAGCTTTTCTAAGCTGTAAAGAGAAGGCATGGTGCACTCAAAACCATTACACGACCAGTGTGTTCACTCAAAAACACAGTACATTACAGCACAATACAGCTAACACCATGCTAACATGCTACCATCTCGTAGGGAGGCCGAATTCACGTTACACGTTATACAGATTAAAAATGCACACAGGCCTGTTAAGTGCTGTTCATAAAGTATTAGCAGTTTGTGACATCCTATATGTTACATATGTCACAACAGTAACGCTAATACATGTAGTTTTTTTGTTTTTCATGAAATACAATACAGTTAATAAGCTTTTTAACTTCTACAGTAACAAGCTAACGATGGTGGAACAGGCTAATGTGTCACTGATAAGTTAACGTAGCACTTTCTTATTCTTCCCATTTTGAATGTAGCCTAAAATATGAGTTGCAATACAACTTACTGAGTGTAAAAAAAAAAAGCAGTATAACCGCATAAGCAGTAACTGGTATCCATTACTTACCCTGCTTAATTAGCATACTAGCTAGTTAGCTAACGTGCTAAAAAAGAAGCAAAGCTCTCGTTACGGGAATATACTGTTCTCACACTGACATACTGCTTTGGAGTAAAGTGAAGTTTTCAGTTAAACTGACTAAAATGTGGGAGCAAATGCAACATACGATCCACTTTTCCTCATCATATTGCTGAACTCACCTGCATGCAGCCACAGCACACCAATTAGCCTTTCTTACGGCGGCCATTTTGTATTGTCACAGAAGGGAAAGCCAGGGGTGTAGCACCAAACTCTGGGCTCTATGCATCAGCAGGCTCTGTGGGCCCCCTATCCTCTTTTAATGGACGTCTCTCACTTGCTTACTTTCCCTTTCCTTTTGTTCTGTCTTTTCTTTGGGGTAAGACATGACAGTGTACGGTGGTGCCCCAGCAGCATAGGCAGTCACTCACTTAGCTTTAGGTGCATTTAGAGACAAATCCAAGTGCAGGGGGCGACTAAACTATTTTGCGTCTTTAAGGGACTGTTGTTAACTTATCAGAGGAGGGGAGTGGTGGGGTTGTGACTTCTTTTCCTTGAGCCTCCCTGAGTGACTGGCAGAAAATGCATGACCCTTCCTCCGTCATAAATTGGTTATAAGATTTTTAAAATGTACCCTTTGATGTTTGAAAGTTAAAAGTTAAAGACGAAATCCTGGACTTGGAAAAAAAGCCTCAGTTTCTTACTCACGTTTGTCGTGCATGCTCGTTTGTTCGTAGCCTACAAATGATTTATTTTTGGGCAAGTTTTAAATGAGATGTAGAAAATAATAAGTGATTTTGATGAGGTTGAGGTAGCACTATTTAAAGCTCAGATTTGGTTCGGATTTGTTTTTGGTTTTCATTGCACATGATGTGTTCAAGAACAGGAAATTTAAAAATCCAACGGTAATTTTTGTTTTTATAGTTTCTAGCCATGATAAATGGTGAAATTTTGGTGATCTTTTAAGACAACGCAGACTTTGAACGCATGTTTTTTTGTAAAAATCGGTGGTAAAATAAGTACAAAATACAGCAATTTAAATTTGTATGCCCCTCCCCTAAGCCAAAATAAAAAATCATAAGTCCCTCCCCAGTGCTTAGAAAATTATTTCATATGCCCTCCCCTTTTTGCACCACCCCTCCCCCCTAATAAATTATGAACAGTCCCTAGGATTTTTGTTTTTTTTATACATAGTTAAGCCTTTTACTGATTTAAGCAATTTTTTTTTAGTCGTGGCACTAATTCAGGCTGTTCGAGGGCCCCCCTCCCACTGGAGCCCTGAGTAATCAGTCCCACTTTCACCCCTAACACAACACCCCTGACAAAAGCACAGGTGTTAAAGCACTAACAATGACTCTGTTCTATTCAAATGCTCCAGTGAGAGTGACAGTGAACAACCATGCAGGATACAAGTGTCCTGACATCAAAGCAGATAAATAGAATTCAGCCATCACTGATTTAATTGTTCACACCTGTGTTGTTCCTACAGTGACATGTCAAAATGTCTTTGTGAAAGAGCCTACTTTTCCTGTCTCCCTGGCAGCACCAGCTAAGGCTATAAGGGTGTGATGCAACCCCTGTACAGAGCAGGTGTGTGCCTGAAGAGCAGGGATACTCAACTTCTTTTGCCAGTAGGAGGCCAGGGAGTTAATAAACATAAATTTAACTGACACTGATAATATCTATCAAATAAAAAGAATACAGATTAAACGGCTGATAACTCATCCTTCTTTGACATTATTTATTTTCAAATTAACTGAATTATTAATGTATTAACTAAATTAATTGGGCACAAGGTTTGACACCAGGCTTTAATGACAGATAAATCAGATATTTAACAGCCAGTCGCAGCAGCTCCACACAGGTCAGGTGAACGCAAGGGTGTTTCTAGGGTTTGAGGCCTAGCTCGGACCTCCCTTGGCACTTTCAGATTTAGAAACAAGCTCTAAAATGATGTTTTTTATGCACTCTGGCACCTTATTTACATTCAAAGTACAAAAAAAATCCACTGTGAATCTATTCATTTTCATTGTAAATTAGAAAATGGTTGGCAGGCTACCCTGCACCCCATGGTGGGCCACATTTGGCCCACGGGCCTTAAGTTGAACATCGCTGCTTTGGAGCAGGTGCCCCACTTCTCTACTGCCCAGGTTAATAAAGCACAGCGTTAGCCTGTACTTCACAGGATTTATTCAAGTCTGTTCAGGCTCTCCAGCAACAGACACACAGTTCGCAGGGCCTGGGTAAGAGGCTAGGAACTGTGCTTACTTCACAAGTCAAGAGGTGACTCAACAGTTGGACAGTAAGAGGCACTTGGGCTTACAGGAGTGTGCTGTTAATGAGAGCTAGAAACACATGAAAGGCAGACGGATGATGGAGAGGGTGACAAAGCAGGAGAGATGGAGGAGGAGAAGGCACTATTGCAATTATACCAGAATTATGAAAATATGAGCCAAATTTGCATCATTCACCGTAAAAAATAAACAATCACCTTCAGGTTTTAGGCATTCAGCTGATGCTAACTCAGAGTGATGTACAATACAGAAAATGCTTTACTGCCATGCTCAAGGACAATTCACCTACGCACTATTTTTTTGATGGACACAGATTGGTTTTTGCAGACAATAAATGTCTTCCCCTGAGGTCATGTGAAGGTCTGTGCAACCACTTGTTCACCCTGATGTGCAGAAGAAAGAGTGGGGAAGGTTTTTAAAGAGCTGAATATTTTACCGAAACACAGTGGTGCTAATTTGGTTGGAATAAGAGCGGGAAAAAAAGTTGCTCAAAGGGAGATATGTAGAATTCACAAAGAACATATTAAAAGTGAGTTTTTCCTTCTCATTTATTTCTTTTAAGTGGTTGACAGCACCACTTAAGCAAACCCAGTAGGTAGTAAAAAAGACACATGCACACATCAGATAAGTGAACCTGCACTCAGAAAATCTTTTAGAGTACTGTACGCCAGACCGCACGACACAAAGGCACTGTGTTTCCTTGTACTCATCAGGCAGTGTTTACACTAGGATAGGCTGGCACTAGTGTGAGACAAGTAACCATGGCAACACCCTATGTCCCGACACCGAAATGTATTTTCTTTTTCTGCTTTCTGATCATTTCTCCTGCTTTTCCTTATCTCCCTTTATGTAACTGGGTTTACCTCCGCAGGATTCTCACCTGCAGATTTTCCACATGGAAAATATGACATAAAAGGTTTTCTAAACAGCGTCGGCTGCGGCGGCTGTGACACTTTGACAAATGCACAGTTGGGAAGGTTAATGCAGCATGTTGTGAAATATGCTCAAGGACATCATGCTGTCTGGCATATGATGGGGTTATAGACTATTCCACTTTGAACACGCTCCGATACTTTCCAACAAATATGCTCTGATATAACATCCATACAGGCTGCGCCGCAGCCAGTGACACATGTCGCGCTAACAATGTGTCACTGAGCTGTTAAATGCAGGAATTCAGCTTGAATGTAATGCAGCATTCTATAGCACAGGATATTACAGATAGCATTGCTGCTTTCTCCACTGAACTGAGCTTTCAGAGAGCACATGTAAAAAAAATACCATTTTGTATATCCTCATTTAATTGTACAAAGAGTTCATCATGTCACAGACCTATCAAAAGTGAAGATAAATAGCATTATAGGCCAAACCATGCATAGGTAAAACCTTACGCACATTTTACGGATGAGAAGAAATCAGAAGCGTTAAGCAAATTGTTTTTGGGACAATGAACAATGAATATTCATAGACCCACAGTCTGTGCAAGAGTAGGCCCTAAAGTGCTGTCTTCATGAGGCCATTCTGTCCCACTTCACTCTAAAACAGCACTTTACTGTGGGCAACCATAAATATTCATTAGCTTTGATGTCTTCCTTCCCGCTTCCACCTTGACATTAATGTTATCACCAAGGATAGCAAAATATGTATATCCCTCACTCCCTGTCTCTCATTCCTCCCCCTCTCCTCTCGGCTCCATCTTCATTCTTTAATGCAGTGAAGTGACAGTGTGACTCATCTCATTTTTGTCTCCACTGTAAAACTCATGCGAGAGAGAATTGCACCGGGACACTACAGTTTTAAACTAATAGCACAGCACTGAGGGGATCACTGTCCCAAAATAAGCTATTATTTATGATACACAGGGGTAGCCTATACACTTAGCTATATTTTTAAGCACTGGCCAAATGGGCCACCAAGTACATATGTAGTTTACATTTAGCCATCAAAAATATGTTTGATGGCTAAATGTAAACTTATAAAAACCAATTCCCTACATTAAGGGCAATTTGCTGTGTTAAGCTCCAGTAGCTGTTGCTTTAGCTGAGTTAGCTGTTAGCTCTATTAGCTATATTAGCTCAACTAGCTGTTAGCTCTATTAGCTGATAGTTCTTAGCTGAATTAGCTATATTAGCTCAACTAGCTGTTAGCTCTATTAGCTGAATTAGCTGTTAGCTCTATTAGCTGAATTAGCTCTATTAAGCCTCAAAACCAGCCACAACTCAGCCCTGAGCAGAGTGACCGTCTGCTATTGACCAATCAACGGACTGCAGTGTTCACAGCTCCACCTTTTAGTACCAGATCTGTGTGCTAGGTACACCAACAGAGGGGGGACCAAAAATGGGGACGGTACAGAACGTTTCCATTGGTACCATCCACAACTTTTCACAGTGTAAACAGAAAAAAAGCGTACCGAACTGAACTGAACCGTACCGTACTGCTCAGTGGAAGTGGGGCTTTTTTGGCCAGGGGCAATCAGGCCATGGTTGATATCTCACCCTGATACATTATGATGGAATAACCTTTCATTGTCTCCTATAGAAATAGTACATGCAAAGAAACTTTGCAAAACTTTGTTGGGAAACAAACTGCGATGTCCTCTTGTAATAAAACTTAAAAATTGTGACCTTTCTCTGCTCTACATTTATTCAGCATTCCAATAGACTCTGGGAAAAAAGGATGTTTGTATTTATTTCTCCTGCACAGTGGAGACCTGTACCTTTTCCCTGATGGTAAAAGCAAATGGGAACTCTCACCAATTATATTATTATCCATCTGCCTGTCTCTGGAAGCCTCACAGTCTTGGTACACATGCTGAAAAGATTTAACAGCTTCAGTTCGACCTGCACTGAAATGCCACAGTAAAGTGCTGTGAAACCACAAAGAAATACACTCGAAATAATTGAATTATAAAATACCCACACTATGTTGCAGGATCCCATCCTTGGGAGAAAATGAATCCAGTGCTAAACTCACACTGTTGATATTCAATGTATGCAGTCGAAACTGGAGTCAACGTTAACCACCAGACTGCTGCTACTAATCCCATCACTGTGACATCTGCCATGTAGTTTTGTCATTAACTGCTCTTGTATAGTTTCTACTTTTACTTAGATTCTTATTTAAGATTATACACCTCTTATTATTATCAATAATAATAATAATTTTTACTATAATTAATTTGAATTAATATCTGTTCCTGTGCCTCTGCCACAACCGCATTTGCCCTCTGGGGATCAATCTTTTCTCATTACAATAATAATTTGTCTTATATGGATGATTCCTGTCTCATGATAAGCCAAAAATGATTTCCTCTGTCGCTCCAGTCAATAAGGCTGAAAAACATTTTACAAAAGGGTCTCCAAATAATAAAATACAAACTTAGTAATGAAAAAATGTCAATGAACACAACCATTAGCTGTTGAAAGAAAATGTCATAATTACTAATAATCATTAGACTTGTTCCTAGAGGCAGCATGTAGACCTGATGAATATATTGGTCCTGAGGTTGTCTTTGGAGCTTGGGTAATGAGTTTACATGAAAAACTGCCAATCACATTTTCAAATATACAGCAGACATTTTGCTTAGCAATTCTATATACACTCACCGGCCACTTTATTATGTACATCTGTTCAACTGTTCTTTAACGCAAATAGCTAATCAGCCAATCACGTGGCAGCAACTCGATGCATTTAGGCATGTAGACATGGTTAAGACAAGCTGCTGAAGTTCAAACTGAGCATCAGGATCGGGGTTAAGACAAGCTGCTGAAGTTCAAACTGAGCATCAGGATCGGGAAGACAGGTGATTTAAGTGACTTTGAATGTGGCATGGTTGTTGGTGCCAGACGGGCTGGTCTGAGTATTTAAGAAAGTGCTGATCTACTGGGATTTTCACACTCAACCATCTCTAGGGTTTACAGAGGATGGTCCCAAAAATAGAAAATATCCAGTGAGTGGCAGTTCTTTGGGTGAAAATGCCTTGTTGATGCCAGAGGTCAGAGGAGAATGGCCAGACTGGTTCAAGATGATAGAAAGGCAACAGTAACTCAAATAACCACTGGTTACAACCAAGGTCTGCAGAAGACCATCTCTGAACCAACAACACGTCCAACCTTGAAGCAGATGGGCTACAGCAGCAGAAGACCACACCAGGTGCCACTCCTGTCAGCTAACAACAGGAAACTGAGGCTACAGTTCACACAGGCTCACCAAAACTGGACAACAGAAGATTGGAGAAACGTTGCCTGGTCTGATGAGTCTGGATTTCTGCTGCCAAATTCAGATGGTACGGTCAGAATTTGGCGTCATGGATCCATCCTGCCTTGTATCAACGGTTCAGGCTGGTGGTGATGGTGTAATGGTGTGGGGGATATTTTCTTGGCACACTTTGGGCCCCTTAGTACCAACTGAGCATGGTTTAAACACCACAGCCTACCTGACTATTGTTGCTGACCGTGTCCTGACCACAGTGTACCCATCTTCTGATGGCTACTTCCAGCAGGATAACGCACCATGTCACAAAGCTCAGATCATCTCAAACTGGTTTCTTGAACATGACAATGAGTTCACTGTACTCCAATGGCCTCCACAGTCACCAGATCTCAATCCAATAGAGCACCTTTGGCATCATGGATGAGCAGCCAACAAATCTGCAGCAACTGTGTAATGCTATCATGTCAATATGGACCAAAATCTTTGAGGAATGTTTCCAGCACCCTGCTGAATCTATGCCACCAAGAATTAAGGCAGTTCTAAAGGCAAAAGGGGTCCAACCTGGTACTAGCAAGGTGTACCTAATTAAGAGGCCAGTGAGAGTAAACACGAGCATAAGAAGTACTATAAATTGGTCTCAGTCTTAGGCCTTGTCCAGATCAGCCTTAACAGCCTCCACTTTTCAGTGAGAAAACTTTGCTGGCACAGTCCAGCCCAGTCTCATGAAATAAAAGTTGGCATTGTGCATTTCTGTACAACATGAATGTTACATGTGTACATTTAATACTTATCATATCAACATTTCCAATATGATGTAGGTTTAAGCTAAAGCGTTAACCGGGCGGCTCTGGCACTGCAGGAAATGTGGGTTGCCACTACTGGCATCCTTCTGGATCGTATTTCAGTGTCTCATACCTGACACAATATGCTCCAACCAACTTCTTTACATCTTTTTGGTGGTGTTTTTTTTGGTCTGAACAGCCAGTTAGCAGTTCATTTTTTCAGACGTGCTTTGCTATCATGCAGACTATTGCAGACCCACAGGTTATTTTGGTTTTATGAAATGCCAGCGGCAAAGAGGCAAAAAGAGCATCGGCAACTATTATGTATTTCATTCATATTTGCAATTACATACATACTAAATGAAAATGTGTAAGGTGCTCCTTTATCAAGGGTGATTGTTATTTAAGAATGGACGTTACTGGTTAGGGTACGATGTTTTCCATAAATAGTTATAGATGCACTGAAGCACAAGTAACTTCCAGTAAACTTTCTTCTTCTGGTGTAATAATAGAGTAGGATAACTTGTAGGCAACAGACTTAACAATGTCCCTGGGTAAGGTGCTTCTGTTTTGGGAAATGCAGGGTTGCAATGAAGAATCATGACAACCCTCATCTTATCTCCTTCTTCTTCCCCTTCCTCGCCTCTACCCTCATCTTTAATTCCTAGTGCAGACATCTAAGTGCACTGTGGTAGAGAATGGTATTGTCTTATTTACTGATGTGGAGTATTCCTTTCATTTGTGGCCCTCAGCGGAGATCAGCATGTGGTCCTTGTAGAAGTTCACAGACACACACACCAAACAAAGCACACCAACTGATCCATGTGTGTTCCACACGTTGGCGCACAGGCCACACCCTTTGAACGCTAACTCGACATTATCAAAAGTTCAAGGCTGCATCCTGATGCCAAGTGTTTTGAGTTTCTTTGTACGTCTGATTAACAAGTCATGAAGCGTTCCTCTCTCTGGCTCCCAGCATGAAATCCTCAACTCTGCCCCTTCTCATCTTTGGCTTCACCCCCTTAAGAAATCTCAGCCTCTCTCAACGTCAAACTTCATTTATTTACCCGCATCTACACACATCTATGTCTGCTCCGTCTTTCATCTCGATAAGATCTTTTGGCTGAAATACCAGTATGAAGAACCAATGTTGTTCAACTAATTTAGCCCGGTTGACATTTTAGAAGTCAGTATTCTGTTTGTCCTTTTATCAAGCGCACCCCGACACATCATCAAGTCAGTGCTTTTAACTTTGCCTTATCAGTTATTCACAAATGGCAGACAAGCTGAGAGGATCCCATGCTGTGAAAAGAGACAGCAGTACTAAGCCTCTCAATCACAGCAAAGGCCATTTTGTCTCCCGGCTATGGCATACGCTGCACACAAACACACCCGTGCACTCATACATATTCATACCGTCACGTCAGCTTGACATGTGACATGTGTGCTGATGGAAAAACAAGGTGTAAATCATAAGTGTGTGATGAAATTGAGAAGGGAATTAATTATGCATTATTAAATCAGGTAGAGGAGGGGGTCAACAGATGACATACATGGGTTTCAAAGGGGGAAAAATATCTTCTGCACACTTAAACAGCTTCAAAGATGTGTAATGGCAGGTTGGGATGTCAGAGTAGTTTGAATGCAGAAAACTACTCATCAGTATTATAACACAGACAGATTCAGCAACATTAGCAGCTGTGATAGACGAGAATACGATGCCAACAGTTTTCATCTTTGTGGGTCTGTCTTGTGGAATATGCTCTCGATATATTCTCAGTGGAACATCTGCATGCTGCTGCTCTATCTTATGCTCACCTTTCAAGTTTAAAAATTTACTACAGTATGTTGTCAATAAAGTTATGCCGACAAAATAAAGATGAGAAGTCGAACCACAGGGGCAGAGTGCAGCATACAGATGGTGTAAAGTTATTTTATAGTTTATCTTCAAAGACGGCAGGTGTTTGTACATTTTCTATAACTTAATTCTAAGCTCCTATCTAATGTCCATAGTATGTTATCCTTCGTTTATACTTTATACTTTAGTAGCAGTAGTTAAGTATATTTACAGTGTTTTCTTGTGTATTCTTTGTATTTTCTGTTCTCAATATCTTCAAGACCCCTTTAGGGTCGACGTCACACGTTTCATTAGCTGGAGGCAAGACGAGACTCTCCACCACAGGGCTGTAGGCTATACAGGAGTCTCAAAATGTCGTCTTGTTGTGTTATTGGGAGCCAGAATAGCAGTCGTTCTCCCCTCATCCTAAAATCAGTCGCTCCAGGATTTGAGGGCTGTTATTGTGATTGTTGCGGTGCATGTTGGGATGTTGCAAAAAGCAAAATGCAAATAGTTGCTATTCTGTTATGGATTTGGACCTTATTATTATTAGCATCCAGTGTCCCACAGATTAAAAACCTATATTAATTTTGGGGGAGGTGCAATCAGCTGTTGATGCCGTGTCACACAGTGCTGAAGGATCGCCTTCATAAGTCACTCTCCTTCTGCTTTCTCTTACCTGTTAGCATAAGCTAACACATTAGCATGATTTCATAATTGTCATTTTTTGTTACTTGGGCAGACGCCTCACAGCAGCGGATGACACCCCACACCGAGCAGCCAATCTCACACTGACACCAAAATGGCTTGACTCTGTCCTTAAACCTGTTATTAGCTGTGTGATGCTAACAGTTAGCTCAGTCACTGTGTGCGTGTGACTGTGTCCCAGGCACAGAGCTCTGGTCCTGCAGCAGTGGTCTCATAATAAACGGACAGAGAGAGAATCAATGAAATGAGATTTTACCTGTTTCAAATAGTGAAGTTTGCAGTAAAGTTGTGGTGATTGGACAAAATTGCAAAGTCGCGCAGAATTCATGGGGATTGGCTGAATTTGTGATCGTAACATGGCAACATCCTGGAGGGAATGTAAAATGGATACTAGAGTACATCTTTGTTTTACGAATGAAGCGGAAATTGAAGCAGCAGCTCTGTGTGCTTGACCAATCAGCGACAGTCATCCCTGCAAACCCCACTGCAAGAGTTCCTGTGCTTTCAGAAAGTACTACCCCTCCATCAAGGACTTTTTTGGGGGTAAAGTAATTTACCGAAACCTAATTTAGACCCTGGTCCCTGCTGTCAAAAAGAAAAGGGGTTCATCAAAACCAAAAGATCCCGACTCCCTGGGCAAAGTTCCTTTAGTCGAAAAGGAGCTTATGAAAGTGAAACATTTGTCATCACATCATGTGTCATTACTCAGGGACTAATGTTAGCAGACCGGAGTACCGAACTCAAGAACAAGCTGGCCGCACCACATTACAAACCTTAAAAAAGATCAGTTGAAAAAGAATTCATCCACAGTTTTATTTCAACAGCCCTGTGGAAATATAATAAAGTTATGGATGATAGTAAGTTTAACTGATATTAGTGTTGTAATAGTAGCATGTTCTTCACAGTAATGTAGGTAAAATGCTAACGGAGGGAGAAGAGGCAGTTAAAGGTAGCTCAACCTAAGAGGAGCAAATTACCACACTTCATCATGAAATTACTCTTGGAAAGTGAAAAAATTGTCGATGCCTTGCTTTGTGTGACCAAGGTTCTTTTTTCCCTTAGATTGCTTGGCCTGAATTGAAAGATTAAATGTTAAGTGAGGAGGGCAGAAGCAAAGGTATGCAAGAAGAAGTAATAGAAAGAGGGAATAAAAACAATGTTATAACAAGACTGAAGAGCTGAAGAATGCAAAGCAAGAGCCCTCAAGAAAGTGGCCTTCTAAAAACGTGGTGGAGTTCAAAGAGGGAAAGTATGTTTTTATGGTGTCATGGAAAGCCACTTTTCCTGATTGGTGACTTCACAACTGCAATTTTTACCCTTATGAGGTCCATAAAATCAGTGATTAGCAGCAAAACAGAAACAGACAGTATACGCTGTGAATATGAGCGCTGATTAAACAGCACAGAAATGACCACCACTGCTGCCAAAGCTATCAGGAAGCTATTTTCTGGGCGATTATAAAAGCCAGTAGCAACTGTTAGCCTGGTGCCATATCAGCTCTGTGTTATACTGTGTCATTATCCATAACAATAACACACAGAAGAAATTACAATGCTATTAGTAGTGTCATAGTGAGGTAAAAATTCATTGGCATGTCATCTCATATTGCTTGAAGAAAATTACACCTCATTTACAAGGCGCTACGCTGAACTAATATATTTACACCTGGAGCTAAGGCATTTTTCCAATACACTCAATGGAAAAACATTTAAGCTAATTATTAGATGGTCTCATAGCCTTTAAAACAATTTGCTGGCATGTAACATTCATTCAGTGTGCTCCAAACCTGAATTTCAATACTGATTCGTGTTGCATGAACAGGGAGATATTGATAATGACTGCCATTAATTTCACGAGTGAATAAATGATTGTTGGAGAGGTGGAGAAGCAAATGGATGAAGGGGAAGTTGGCTTGCATGGTGGCAGCATGTTAAGTGGGTTCTTTTTACTCCTCTTTTTTCTCCCAAAATTAAAACAAATGACAATTTGCAGTGTGTCCCACATGTTCACACCCTCCAAGTTCAACACTTGTGTACACTGGTATAAATGCTCACCAAAGGCTCATTAAAAGGCTTATGATAAGGTGGATGTAAATAAAACCACATTGCTGAAAGCTTTAGTGAAGACTAATGCAGGATTTATACTTCTGTGTTGAATCCACGAAGGCTCTGCGCTGTCGTAGAGCCTGTGTCATACCCTACGCCCTACACCTGAGGTGCACCTCCGTCGTGGCAATGAAGACCTCCTGTCTAGTTTTATAAGCTGAATCCATTTCCCTCAGTGGAAACGAAGCTTTTATTTACTTTAATTTCACATATAAGAAACAATAAATTGTGTGCCTCTGTGTATATGGCAAGTTGCAGTTACAGTTTAAATCTTTGTCTATGAGGACATGGACGCTTCACACACATCTTGCCCCCCGGCAGCTCAGAAGATCATTACAATCAGCACAGTTTCAAGGTGGACACCCAAGATTAGTGTCACCAATTTAGTATCTGACCAAATCTTTCTCCTTCTGTTCCTGAGTAATGACCTTGAGTAATGGCTAGAAAAGTGCTTTTGCAGAATATTATAATGTCACAGTAAAGCTGACCTTTGACCTTTGGGACATAAAATGTCATCAATTCATTGTTTTATCCTATTACACATCTGCGTATGAATAATTAGCGTATGAATTCTTGAGTTGGCAAGAAAAAACATGTTTCATAAGGTCACAGTGACCTTTGATGTTTAACCACCAAAATGTAATCACTTCATTCTTGGTTGTTTGTGCCAAAATTTGAGGAAATTCCCTTAAGGCCTTCTTGAGGAATTGCATCCACAAAAATGTGATGGAAGCAAGATCTCAGTGACCTTTGACCACCGAAATCTAATCAGTTCATTGGTGAGTCCAAGTGAACGTTTGAGCCAAATTTGAAGAAATTCCCTCAAGTCGTTGTTGCGATATTGTGTTTGCAAGAATGGGACAGATTACCCCCAAAAAATTATGCCTCTGTCATCAGCTATTGCTGGCTGTTTTCCCCAAAAAATCTAGGAAAACAATTGCCTTGAACAAAGGAAGGAAATATAACTATTTCTCTTAAATTATGTTAACTTTATATTTAATAGTTAACTTTACTTAAATATAGTTGTTCTTACTTATTTTTCTGAAGTCTTAACAACTTAAAAATGACAAGTGAAATTAACCTTGCTCTTTCTAAGGGTACTCCTTTCACAAAGAACATGAGTGTATGACACCAGTCAACTGGACAAATTCAACCAGTGTTGGATCTATTCATAAGTGACTGCTGTCACAGAGTAATCTCTGGTTGTCAGTGTCAGCACGCTCCACAGTGCAGTTTAATACACTTCACTTCAGTCCAGAATCATACAGGAGGCTTCTTTTCAACTAAAAGTATATTAACCGTGCAGTTTGCTTTCACAACACAAATGGGGAACTTTAACTTATCCTTATAAATGAAAGGTAAATGTGGACAGTAGCTAAGCTAACATGACAGACAGCTAACATGCCGTATGCTGTGGTTACTTATATTACCCATACTTCAACCTTAAAGACATACTGTGTACACATCTCTGTTACTAACAAGTCTGTTAGGGTTAGACAGTCATTTTCCTGTTGCTGCTCATCCCCTGCGCTGTACAGTGATGATGCATCCAGATACATCGGTCTTATCTGCCCTAATCAACTGTTAGAGCCTTTTAGCACAGTGCAGATTAACAGATGCAGAAGCATGTGTCAGGCTTGACCCTACAAACCCCAACACGCCCACTCAGCCATCTTCACACCCTTAACCTTGTTGTCATGGTGGGGGGAAAGAGAAAAAAAACTAAATGTCACCATCTGTTGAGTGTTTGGACAGAATCTAATGCGACACACATGCGCACAGTCATATTCCACTGAACTGAAAGCGAAGCAGCCCATCCCTTTGTGTCCGAGTACACACTGGCATGTGTACACATGTATACATCTGCATAAATCTATGTCTAAGTGTGTGTGTGAGGTGGTGGTGGTGGTGGAGGGGGGGTGTCCAAGAAGGACTTGGAAAGGGGCCTTGTAGTATTGTGGTGGGCCTGGAGGGAATTTGGGTTTCATTGTGAAAGAAAGAATCACAGACTGAGGAAAGGGTGATCGGCTTTCCTCCGAAGCGTATCCCTGCCAACGGATCAGCTTACACCAGCTCTTTCTCTTTTTCCTCAAGACAACACAGATGTATGGTATGGAGGGAAGGTAGAAATAGCGAAGAAACTGGGCAAGAGAGGCAGAGACACAGACAGAATACTTGGATGGAAACTTAGCTTGCTTAGTTGAAGTGGAGATAGTCTCCTCCAACAGCAAGTTTGCATAAATAGTAGCTGAAATCCAGCTGTCGAATAAATAATGGTATGAAATTACTGGCCTAGAAAATACGTTCATCTCCCTGAAAAATATGTCCACTAATTGCTGAGATTTGCTGGCAGTACGGCTAAATAAATAAATAAATAAATGAAAGCGCTGGCCATTTCTGACCCCCCTTGCTTTTATGACATTCACTAAATATGTTAATTACCTTGTCAGACTGAAACGCATCTATAATACCATTTTATTTTTGGACCACTTTTAGGTTTCCATAAACTTCACTCAAAAGTTGAATGAGGACATAAGTTGAAAAAAACATCTAGCTGGATATAAAAGATGAAAAAGAAATGCTCTTTATTGCAGGTGCAGTAAACAGGCTTCCACAATGTGTGTGTCATCAAAATAAACAATAAGGAAAGTATTGATCAAAAGCCACGTACATGCAACAAAGCCACCCAAATGAGATTTCCAATTCCTCTGTGACAGCGTTGGAGGGAAATCTTGCAAGCTAATGATTCCTATTCAAAGCAAAATATGTGCAGCAATTGATTCACGGCAATGTAAAACAGGACAGCTTTGCATCCCTGCCCACGATTTCCCTGCTGCGTACCTGATCCTGAATTTGATTTGGGACTAAAATATTGAAGAATTACCGCACACCACTTTACATGAAAAGCCAAGTCATCTGAATGGGATGTAGAGGGCATTAAAGAAGCTTTTCAGTTCCAAAAGTCATTGATTGAACAGTGAGTGAGCTGCGTGGACAGACATTCATTACAAAAGACAATATGTCACACAAGGCAATAGTGTACTTAATGTAATTGTGGCCTTGGGATGAGGGCTAAAACCAGCCAGAGCTAAATTTATTGTTCCTGTCAACAGAAATTTTACAGCTAAAGGGAAAATGGAGTGAAAAGGGCAAGATGGAGTGTGTGTCTCTGTGCGAGTCTCTATGCATGTTTGACACAGCTTGGTCTCTTGACACAACACGCCACCACATTTTTCAAAAGTTTTATTTCACTGCATCGCAATTTACATTTAGTATCTGCATTTTAACATCCTCTGCGTACGACCTCTCTTGTCCTCTCCTCTGCGGAAACAGCCTGCAGTCAAGTCAAAGTTTCACTGAATTTTTGTCACGTGACTGTTGGCCTGAGCTGAGTCATTCATGGCTTCTCAGTTGTGCTGGGAAATACAGAATTTTTTTTTATTTATCTATTTTTATTTTATTTTTTATTTTTTTACAGAACTAGTGCATATGATTTATTTAAAAAAAAACAAAAAACGTCTGGTTACATTTCCTGACAGAATCACACATAACACACATAATACACTTCTGGACCGTTGGGAATTTGAAAATCTGACACTAATTTCTGTTTTTACAGTTTCTGGCTATGATAAATGGTGTAATTTGGGCAATTAAAAACAAAAAAAACCCATTCCTTTCAAACCAGTTGGTGTGTTGTGGGGTTCAGTGGCAATTTGAGGTATTTATTTTCGCAAAATGTTGTTATGCAGGTTTTACGTTTTATATATTTGTTAATAAAACAGATCAGGGGCCAATCTGGCTTGATAGGTGGGCTGGAGTTGGCCTGCAGGCTTCTAGTTGAATAGGCCGGCCAAAGGTAGTATTTATTATTTATTTTATACAGTCTATGGTAGTATCAAGAGCAATAAAGTTTGTGTGGGAAGGTGGCTGGGGTGGTAGAGGAGTCAAATAGTGATTAGCCGCTTGATTCTTTTTACAGCTCCAGTTACTTCGAGTTGATTCATGTAAATGTGTTGAACCTTTTGAGTTTTGATACATTTGCAAAATATCGTGGCAGTTTCTTTGTGACACTCCATTAGCACATGCAAATTTGACAGCCCGTGCTGCCAGTCATGTATAAGTTTACATCAATAAAGCTAATATTCATTTCAATGTATTTCCACATCCCACATAGGCCTTGTAAGCTGCTTTGAGGGCAAGTAGCAAAGCAGACGTCTCAGTAACTTCGCCAGCCTTGTGCTGCATTCATGCGATGTCTGAAAAATCTGAAAAATAAGTCCCCATCATATTTCATGTCTCACCTGATCCGTTTCCTTTGCTCTTTATTAACAACGTGTTGTTTAAATGCTCTCAGCAATAAAATACAACATATCGTTTCCACATTACAACTTAAACCTTATGAACACACTGAACGACGGTCCGAGGAGCACATGAATGCACCATTGGCTTTGGCTAGCCCGAGTCCTATTTAATAGGTCCCCGTTCATTTACAAACACCCTACTGTGCAGATTTTAAAAGAAAGGCAAGACGATACTTCTGTCACCTCACAAACCAGTACAACAACCAGTTTAACTGTGTGAACCATCACTGCAGCTCCTCAGGAACACCGTCCTCCTCTACATCTGTGGCTTCTAGCTCCACCTACAGCCCAGGATTGGATCAGCATCTGCAGCTCGCGGAAACAGACGACTCCGACTCCAGTCGTTCTTTTCCCCGAGACAACACGACATCTAGCAGGTCGTTTAAGTGACAAGCTGACGCTGTAATGCTGTCTATGGATGTAATTTTTTTCATCAGGTATTCCAAGCAAACAACAAAATAATGTTTTATGGTGTACAGTAAAACATCTAACTTTTACTAAGCTATGTATATGTTATATAATGTACTGTCTAAGTAAGGAGCCCATGTTTGTATCTAGGCCATGTCAGCCCAACAGATGTTACAGAACATGGATTCGTCGTTCTTCCTGGGCGAGCTGAATAACGTCCCACCTTGAGACAACAGTTCACTCGGTCTTGTTTAATGAGTGTAGCTGCTGGGCCGTCTGAACAGGTGTCTGATTCAATCACATCTTGGTACCTGACAGTAACCGTGAGTGGGAAGACGGATTCATACGCACTCAGACGTTCATCAAGCTGACCTGGTACATATCGGACACTTAAAACAATTTGCTGTCCATTTTTGGCCATCACTAGGATCAAACAAACACAAGACATTCACCCAGGAGACTGCTGTGTGTGTCCCACGTGAAACCAAAAGTCAACACTGCTTATCTTAACTTCATGTACTTATGCTGCCATTTCACAACACGAGCCACATGTTTAAAACCACAACTGCTCCAGCACAGAATTTTAAAACATTATTTGCTACCACCACATAAAGCATTGGTGAGAGGTTGTGGTCATTATATATATTTCTATGAGATCAGGTTTGTTTGACAGGTTATGAATACTGCACAAGGCTGCATATATATGACAGTTTGTGCTACAGGACACCTGTTTATGCTAACAAGTATAGAGTATGTTTAGATTGTGTGTGCATATGTGCGTAAAGAATCATGTATTTTCATGTAAAGCCTGTGTGGATCTAATCATGTCCACATAGTGAGGACAGAGCCACAGCTACATTCCCATGCCATAACACACACATGTGCACACACACAGCCCTGTGGATGTCTGGGAATATTTTATCATATCCTCTGTCCGCCTTCATGCGTGTATTACATGAATATATGAATAATAAATGCAATGATACATGAGCATGATGCGAGAGAAAGCCCATGCTTGTATGACACCAGAAATTAAACGTGAATCACGCTTTGCTCAGCTTTGACAGCTTTTTCATTCACACCGCACGGCTAAAGTGGTGGAATAACTTGTTTATGTAAAGACTAATAAGAAACCTATATAATATAACTAACTAAGGCTGATCAGTGATTCAAAACGATTCATAACACAGACTATAATTCTTAACTGCCCGACTAAGAAGCAGTCAAACTTTATTAACGCGCTCTTCCGTGTGGATCTATTTGTGTTTGTGTGCGATTGTGGAGGTGGCGGTTGCTGTTATCTCCCAATCTTTTCTCTTTATGTAACATCTCTTCCCTCTCTAGCTGCAGTAGAGCAGGATCAAGCTCTCCCTCTCTCTTTGAAGTGTTGCCAGGCAGGGTATTTATTTCATTATCTCCTCTCCCACTCTATTTCCTCTCCTTGTTTTTAGGGCTCGCTATCAAGGGGAAGACAGGAGTCGAGGCAGGGAAAAGCTGACGCTGCAGGTACAGGCCTACAACTGTGGACTGTGTGTTTGTGTTAGTGTGTTGTTCACATCTTTATGTGGATGGTGTGTCCTCGCAAGGATGGAGAGATGAGAAATCTTGCCTCGTGTTCTTCCTCTATGATAGGCTTTTTTTTTTTATCACGGGGATTCAGGTTTTATTGTTTATTTGGGTCTTATAGTCAGAGGATAAATGTCATAGATATTCAAATGTGTGTGTGTGTGTGTGTGTGTGTGTGTGTATTTATTCCTTGCACTTACAAATGTCACACAAACACACACACACACACACACACACACTCACACACACACCTGTGGTGCTCAGAAACAGTCTAAGATGGTTGCAGGTGAGGAAGATATTGATCTGGCAAACACAAGATTATCTACTGAGCATGCTCCATACCTGCGAGTACACATGTCAGCTAAAAATACAGCGAGACCAAGAATGGGGCATGAATTTACCAAACACCTGAATGTGCGTGTGTGTCTGACCTTTCTCCCCTTTGTGTGTTTGACACGTGTCACACCTCAGCTGGGGGTCTCAGGGGTTAAAGTTGGCAGTGTCCACAGCAAAGCAATGTCACCCACAGAGGAGCTGACCTTTCACACATTGCTGTTGAGCAGGTGCAGGATGTGTCTGGATGGTGTTGCAGCTTTGATTCAGCGTCTGGTAACGCCCCACCATATTTAGGCAAAATACTGTCATCTCATAGTGCACTTGATTCCAATATATGATTCAATATAATAGATTTTAATGTACGCAGATATTTGTCTTATGTTATTGACGGACTGGATCTTATTGCATATCTACACATGTATCTTACCTTTAAATTAGGTTATTTCCACACAGATCTGTTAATTTACACAGCTTTAAGTTACAATCTAATGCAGGCATGGATGCAAACCTACATGTGCCATATAGATCCGACCATAAAGTGTGCTGGTGATCAAACCGGCTTTAAAGGCTCAGTATGGAGAGCATTGAGCCTGGGAACCAGAGAATACTGCAAACTCATGGTTTAGTTGCTCTGGCAGATGCTTCCGGTTACGCAGATTCTCAGAGGTCTGAGATGTGCCGGGCCACTGGCGTCCATTTACCTAATATCAGGTGTGTTTGAAACAAAGACAAAGGAGCACCATTATGGCAATTACGAAAACAACCAAGATGGCTGCAGCTGATGTGGAACTCTCTGCTGACACAGGGCGCTATCACTTGCAATTCGTCTAACACCAACGCTGGGCTAGTGGCCCTCGGTGTCTGAAATTGACGCATTGAGGTACCCTTTACTGTCCGTAAGAGACCTACCAGGCTGCATCATTTTTTGATGCTCTGAGCAACTGATGGAGTATAAAGTGCGAGAAAACAGTATGGTGTGTGAGGGGTGGTGGATGGGTCAATCGAGCACAGGACTTCCGCCAAGGAGACCGCCGACTCATTTTTATTGTCTTAACCTAAAAACAAGGTAAGCCCTGTGATAGTCTGGCGACCTGTCCTGGGTGTACCCCGCCTCTCGCCCAATGTCAGATGGGATAGGCTCCAGCCACCCCGCAGCCGTTCACAGTATAAGCGGCTATGGAAAATGGATGAATGAATGAAACAACATGCGTGTAACACACCAAAACTGACACACTATACCTGAGCATCCAAAACTGACACCAGAGGGGCACCTATAGCATCAAAGCCTGGTCTCTCGTGGCTCAGCACTATGTAACATGTTGATAACTCATTAATAACTTGTTGATAACACCCCTTGGAAAAGCTAAAATCTAAAAGGAGAGAAACACCATCCTGAACCATTCAAAAGGGGGAAATATATATATATATATATATATATATATATATATATCATAATATTGTGCATTCCAGTTAAATTTGTTATAAAACTACTTAAGTACAAATGCATTTGGATGTTGTACTGGCTATAATTTCAGAATGAACTGCTTTCCCACGTCCTCACAGATGACATATAACGCTGAAAAAAAAAAGTGGCCATGAAAGTAAACAAAGAGGTTTGGCACAAGATCGGCTATTATAAGCAAAATGTCACGGTAATTGTTCAATCACAGCTATGTTTAACTGGTGTTTAAGTGTTATCGCCGTGAAAAAAGGCACATTTTAAGTCAAATCAATGAACCATGCTTTCAACCTTAAGTGTGTAATGGAGAGTAGTTCGGCCTTTTTTGCTTGGAAATTGGAAAAAAGCTCTACAGTTTTCCTAAGCCTTAATAAGTGCAATTTTACACAACAAACGCATGCTCAATTGGACACTGCCCACGGAAAAGCCACAACACTCCTCCACACTGTAATTTAGCAACTCACTAACATTAAAGCCACAGTTTTTACAGAGAGACATTACCGCAGCCCCTCAACATGACCAACCACATGATGAAATTACCAGTGCCACAGACTGCTACTACACTGACGTTAAGGATAGGAGTCATAATGTGGCATGCTGCGTCCTAAAATGATATCTTTTATGTTTCTCACATATCCAAACTGAGGCACAGAGGCACAGCTAAAAGTACAGATTAAAAAAGCTCTGCCAAAATACTTCAAATGAACATTAACATTGTAAGTCTATAAAAGAAGCGGCAGAATCACAGAGGTATGGGTAATGCGAGTAAGTATTGTCACAGAGACAAGACCGAGACTTTGTAGGGTCAAGACCAAGACCAGGTCAGTGCAAGTCCCACACTGCTTGAACTTTTATGATAAATGCGGAACATGCTAACCATAGGCACTCCTCAGACTAAAAGATCCATCTTCTCATAAAAACACCCAGAAACAAATAAAGATTCCTCTTCCTTCATCTCTTTGATCGCTTTACTGTTTGTGTTGATGTATAAGTGTACCAGGGGAAATGTCTTGATAAAACATTCAAAAGACATTGCAGAAGTGAATTTTACGTTTTCAATGAGCAAACAAATATAAACAAAGACTAAGGAGCTGAAATTAACCTAACTATCTGTATTCAACACTAATGTTTTGCAAAGGCAAATTGCGGTCCGAATATAAAAGCTTGAATCCTCAATGTCCGAGACCATGACAAGACTGAGAAAAATGCAATCGAGTCCGAAACGAGACTGAGGGTGTTTCCACACTTGGTCCTTTTCAGGCCTCTAAGCGAACTCAGAACAGTGACTCAGCATTTTTTGCACATATGTGTACACTCCAAGAGAACTCGGACCCCTCTGAAGTAAATCAAACTCAGAACACCTCAGGGAATGGGTTGAGTTCGGTTTGCTTAAGTCCGTGGTGCGGTTCACCTAACCTGTGCCTTGTGAACACAAAGCGCTCCAGGTTCACTTTGCTTTTTGACATTGTATTTAGCCCTCTAGATCACACATCACTCGGAAAAAACAGACAAAACCAAGTTGGTCTGTAACGCTTGCAAGGACGCAGGACGAGGAGTAGTTTGGTCCCAGAAGATGCTACACGTCTCCAGATGTGGAACGTAGTATACATCAAACAGATACAGTCCACAGCACAGAAACGCCATGGTTTTCCCTCAATTTCAAGTTCATCTGAAAGCATGGGGCTTCATAACCTCATTGCAGTGCCATGTCAAAGTAAAAATTAAACTATGTATATATAGGCTATAGTGTGAACAGAAAGAGAACTGAGTCCCCTCTCTGTTGGTCCATTTTTGGTGCACTTTAAGAGGACTGAGTACGGTTTGTTTGAAGATGACTATGTGAAAACACCCTGAGACCTTCAAAAAGTGGACTTGAGACCGGTCTCAAGACCAAGATCGATCTCAAGTACTACAACACTGCCACATGCATAAACATCAGTAGACTACCTTCCTAGAAACAAATGCATGCACTGTATACAACAGAGTTGGCAGTGTGTTTCCTCAGCTCTCTGCTGAATGCCACAGAAGACGAAATCAGAAGAAAATCCTGGAATAAACCAGAGGCTGCACTGTATTTGTTAGAAAAAGTAATCCCATACTAAGGGAAGCTGGATTTGCCAAACTAAAGTCTATAACACTGAAGTTTGCCAAGTACATTCTTATTGAAAAACAATTACGAACGAATAAGGATGACAGCCAATACTCTTGTTAAAAACAGAAATGGTCGAGTTGAAAGCTTTAACAGTTTTCTAAATTCCTTCAACTATTCAAGTATTGTCAGACATGCTCTTATGTCCAAAAAAATAAGAGACAGAACACACTTACTCTACAATGAGGTGATTGAAGAATGTATTATAACGCTATTATCTGAACACTTTGTAAGCTTTATAATGACTTTAATCTGATCTCTACTTTACATTACAATATCACATATGCGCCGTTACTAACAGTCACACACATTCTGGAGTATAGAAACATGACTTTAAGCTTTCCTCCTTATGCCAGAATCAGCTGGATAGCAGACAGCTACCAGCACTTCTGGAAAACGGAGTTTCTCGTGGGAGGAAGACAGAGAAAAAAAGAAAAAAAGCTTTAATCTTAGTCGGAGATGTAATGCTCGTCTGGAGGAGTTACTCAAATGAAGTCAGATCAAGACAAATACATATAGGTGCACCAGTACGCCCAAATTTAATTCCCAATCTCCAAGGTTTCAATTTTGAGGACTAAAATAGATCCACTTAAGAGTCCTGACTGTGTGATGTAAATGAGGGGCCCATTAAAAATATTGCAAATTCTACATGTCATGGCTGTCAGGTGAAAATCTTGTTATTGCAATTTTGGTTTTCATGTTTTCACTTTTCACTGAAGGATTCGGCACTCATCTGTGGATTGAGGAAATAGCCGTTGGGTTTAAGACACCTTTTCAAAACTAATTAATAAAATGAAAACGGCTCCTGAAAAGCTGACATTTTGGGGTTATAAGGTTTTTACCCAATGAGAATGATATGAAAAATCTCCCTGAACAAGGCAAAATCTGACGTCAATGTGTTCGTCTGTAGCCATATATAGAATTTAGGTAACACTGAACTATAAATGTCTCCATGTTTTGATTTTGATTCCATTACCTTTGCAGATAAAGATCCTCCCTAAGAGTTTTACACGCCTCACTACGTGCAACAACCTTTCACTGAGACCGCACTCAACGTCTCTACTTATGCCTGTATGAGCCACGTTGCATCCATCCCCGACTCCTTTATCAATACTGACTCTCTCATTATCACCCATCCAGCCAACATCTCCCCTCCCTGAACACCACTCACATCAACTTTTCCTCCTTTTTTACCTTCTTTCTGCCCTGTTCATCGTCCTCTCAAAATCTGACAGCTGCCTAAAGGAAAAGGAAAAAAAAAAAAAAACCCTCCAGCCTTCCCTGGCGGGTAGGGCTGAGTATACCTCTTCTTTATTTATCCAGACCTGTCTTTCACAGGGATATATTTCTTGTCTGCCTCACTTCCTCTTCTCGCCTCGTGCACTGACAGATATATAGAGAGAGCGATGGAGAAGAGACAGGGGGGCTCAAATGGAAAGAAAGAAAGAAAGAAAGAAAGAAAGAAAGAAAGAAAGGGGAGAAGACGTCCCTTTGCATAAAAGGTGAAATCTAAATCAGGGGCGCTGACATTGGACTCAAGAGAGAAAAAATGGTCAATTTTGATAATGAACATCACATTAAATGACGTCTGAATGAATAATGGCAGTAATATCAGTGTGTAACTGGTAGAGTAATAAGAAAAGGAGTGCTAAAAGAGACTAATATGAGTGAGACTAAAGTCACACCTCACTCTATCAGTACCCCTGGGCATGAAATCTAGCTCCGCATTAGGTGGTAGCATCTCCTTCAGGTCAGAAAACATCTCTGTTGGGAGACAGAGATCATGATCAGATGTTTACATGTGTGCTTGTGGGGGATGGACAGATGAAACATATCACCTTTTCTAAAGGTCAGGCAGGTCCTTAGATCTTAGCTAATGCTGTATTGGCCTGCCAGGACCATCCACCCTCAAAGGAGTTTAAGCTTTTGCCTTAAGGATGCTGTTTTAGGACACCTCTTAAGGCCCATTTATGCTCCCTTTACGTACGAAAATGTATCGTCTGTTTCAAACGATGTTACCGTCACTGCCCACATACTTCCATGCGTCCTTTACGTTGGCATGGATGTTAACCAATATATCCACCAGGAGGCAGCCCAGCGTCAAAAGTTTATGACACCAACAAACTCAAAAACAAACATGGCGACTGTGGAGGAGATATTGATAATGTACCTCTTGCATAAAAGACAAAGTCTCTAGTACTGCCCCGATGGGAGAAATTGACGACGAGCGTCATTTCCAGTACTTTAGGATGTCCGCCGGGGCATCCGATAACCGCCATTGTTATTTCTTCTTCGTGTCTCACTAGAGCTACGTATCGGGTAGTGACAGCAACACTGCCCCCATGGTTTCCGGTGGTACTGCTCCGTTTGGACCGTATCCGTAAGCTTTATGGAAACGTGCAGAAATACGGAAGAAATGAATGCGGAGCACGGACAGAAGGCTCCATTCGTATCCGGATCCGTATTTAACGTTGAGCATAAATGAGCCTTTAAAGGGACTTAGGAGACTTTCACATCAGTCCAAGAACAACTGACCCTGAAGTCCATTTAGTTTGATAAGTGTAAACACTGTGTACTGTACCTGGCACAGTACGTCAATCCGTGCCCAAGCCCACTTGAAAAGTTGGTCTTGAGTACGATTCATGTGTACTCTGGTCTGGTTCGCATCGGGTGTGCAAACCAACTGTACCGAAACACAAATGTGGGCTGCTGATTTGATGTCTTGGGAAAACCTAAGTGTTCTCTGCTCCGTTTGATTTCCAAGAATTGGAACTGCACAAGAACCTCAGATTAACAAAACAACTCCTTTAACGGAATTTCCCTGGTCCAAAGTTCACCAACTCAAAAACAACTTCTTATAAGGATTCTTTCCTATTGCGAAATCTGACATCTGGTCCACTGTTTCTAAGACCTCTTGCAACTGACATTATTTTCACCTTTGATATGGAGTAATACATTATCTGCCTCTACACTATTTAACTTGAGCTGCAGTTTGCGAACTGAGTTCAGGCATTTGTGTGCAGCATCCGCCAATCTCATCTTCTGAACTTCAAGGCCATAGGTGGGTTTTTTTGGACATTATCCCCATAATATTTTAACCAGAGTAGGCATAATGCAAAGGTTGGCCACATTGTATGGGCTTGGAGTCTTGCAATTAGTGTTCTTTCTACACTGTAGCGACAACATAAACATCATGTAGATGATGACTCAAGTGTACTCCACTATGGAATAATATTACCAATGTGAAAACTGAGTGGCGAGGGAGTAGGGAAGGGATGCTATCATACTTCAATCATACGTCATTTGAAAAGGCCTTAAGAGATCTCTTGTCTCCTTGATTTCAAGTGCTATTGATAGGCTTTTAACAAATAGCACTCTGGCTACATTTCTTGCATTTTCCTTGCATACTTCCTGTACTTGGTACGACCTTCCATTTCCCTGCTCTCGCTCTGTGATTTATTGTGTTGTTTATGTTGTCTTTTTGTATTGTGTATTTAAGTGCACCCTGGCTACAAAACAAATTTCCTCTGGTGGTACAGTAAAGATATCTCGAACCCTTGAGCTGTAGCTGTTTTCTTTGAAGTGTAAGTTTGTGCATGTGTGCACTGGTGTGTGTACAGTATGTCTCTCTGTATATCTGTGTGTAAATATTGCTACGGTGCTTTTAAAAAGCAGTAACCTCATTAGACATCCATATTATATGACAATTAAACATATGTAAAACAGGTAAAGGGAAGAAACAGCAGTAATTTAGTGCGTTAGCATGGTAACATTGGCGAATCAGCACTAAACATGAAACATTAATGGCCATCCATCCAATAAGCTGTCAAGGAGCATCACAAGCCAAGCCAGAGGAAGACCAAAGTCATTGTACCAAATTTGTTACCAAGCCACTAGGTAGATAAGATATTTCACTGTATAACTGAAAACACTGAGCTGTTGTTGGCACTAGAGGAAAAGTCAGGGGATCACGAAAGTCATTAAGAGTCATCCTCTGGGAGACATGGCTGTCTGTACACAATTTCATCGCAATCCATCAAACAGTTTTTCCACACATTTCAGTCTGGACTAAAGCAGTGGACCGACTGCCAGACAGACATTGCCATCCCCAGAGCCGCGCCTTTAGCGTTGCTAAAATCTGATAGTGTCGTAAAACAAGAAAAGCCTTCGCATCAGTGATACAGAATGGAATGAAAGAGCAAACATAAAGGAAAGATAAGACATGGAAACCACAGTATAGATGTAATACTTTCAGAAGACAAAGTGAAAGCACCAGACAATATTTGAGTCTTGCTTCTGATGAAGAGAAACATCAATAAGTATGGATGTTTGTTTTGAAGCAAAAAGGAAATTGCCATGCCAAACCACTTACGCTGCTGTTGGTGTTCAATCAAGCAAGGACTATTGAAATGCAAATGTTAATGACGGTGGCAGAGGACAATCACTCTAAACGCAGACAGAATCTGTGTCTGGATATTTAGACACAAAGAGACACAATACATTTGCCCCACAAATCAAACTAAACAATCCCTCTAGATCTGACATTGTATCCCACTGTTAATCCATTCATCTCCAATATGCTGCAGATCAACCCAAAGACTGTCCAGATAGTGCATGATCCGCTGCGGTATAGAACAGGATGCAAGAATAGGGGAGAACATCCTTAAAGACAGGATATTAGACACAACTTTTTTTAAGCAACACTAGAGGTGTGTTGGCATTTGAGATTTATTCTAACTCGAGAGACTGCCAATAGCCAAAGAGTTGAGTTCACAGAGAAGTCAGAGAGAAGTGTAATGTCAGTTAAGTCAATAATAAAAAAACTGTGCCTCAAGTAACTGCAGATCTGAAGACCTTGAAGTTAAGGCGCTGCCTCGCAACAAAATTATAGAACCATGATAACATTACAGTCGACTAACCACTGCTTATATCTGCTTCTCTGATCTCTTCAATAACACATGGTGGACATCACGGCATTAAAGAAGCTGTGCACAAATTCCTCCTTTGTGGTGCAATTAAACAAGCTTTGACATTTGATATTTGAATGACGGCTGCCGACAAGCAGTCCATTCAAAGATATATTGTCAGGAAGTCAAAAACAGAGCAACCATGGGAACCAGGGAAAAAGAGAGTGTGACAGCTTCTTCCATTGACAGGATGCTTGTTCGCCATCTGCCTCTCAAATCTCAGATTTCAGATATTCCTAAAACGTACCACCTCGGGAAAAGATTACAGAAATGTCCCCGCATCACTCAGACAAACAAATAAAGTAAACTTAATATCACGATAACCTCAAGTCTCTGAGTTGATTTTCATATTGGGGAATGAATTCAGATGTAATGGCAGCCTGAAAGGTAGCAAATCAATCCAGGGAACTAATAGCATGCTTTAGAAAGTGGTGTACTTTCCCCAACAGACAGAAGCAGTGCCTGTTTTTGTAATTATCAAGGCGATGAATGCATTTCTAAATGTCTGTGATAGCTGAAATGTTCCTCTGTGATCTTCAAAGCCTCTCAATGCTTTTAGCTTGGGAAATTATCACAGCCTCTCATCCCTACAGGTGTAAAACAGGTTTGTACCAAGCTGTACACAAAAAAATTAAATACTACTTGTTAACTTCCTCCTCAAGTGTCCATATGCGACAACGCTGTACTTTGTTGGGTCCACCACGAGAACAAAGGCCGTCATTAACCTTTCAAATGGCCTATTATACTCTACAACTTAATTTGAATAAATTTTGAAATGTTTTTGTGTCTAAGGGACCAATGGGAACTAGAGGCTGACATTTTTTCGGGAGTCCCACGGGTTTCCTGTGATTCCCGTGGGACTCCCACGGGATGGGAATCAGTTTCACTATTCGTCACGTAATTGGGACGGGATGGGAAAAAAAGTCAACGGGAGCGGGCGGGACTGGGAATCATAATAACAATAGTCAAGTTTTTATACACAAATATGCAGTTCCACAATGAATAAATGCTATTTCCTTATTTTTAATATAAAGCTGGTCGATCTGCTGTCTCGTTTTATTCATTTTTATTCTCTCCTGTCAGGTGGCTGGAACACCTGCTCCAACCAGCCACCTGACCAGCGCATGACGTATATGGATGTTGACGTGCGTTGCAGCCAGCCGCCAAAATGGAGTCGGAGGAGTTAGGGAAGGCAGCGTTACAAGTAAAAGTGAAGGAAAATGATCCGCGCATCACCCTGACAGAGCTTTCGGGCAAGTCTGGAGTACTAAAGAATGTTGTAAGACTCGAGAGTGACGGCGTTAAATCTTCTAGTGATGGGATTTCTGGTTCACTTGTGAGAGCCGGTTCAAAGATGCGGTTCGTTCGTTAATTTTTTTTGTTGTTTTGTGTGTGTGTGTGTGTGTGTGTGTGTGTGTGTTCAACGACAAATCGCATTGGTGATTCATCACATCACGGATATTGTAACGTGGACCCAGAATAGACTCCGCAGATATAAAGTTTGGTGTAGCCATAGCAACAGCCTTTATAAACAACAAGTAGTGATGTGACGTTCGTGAACGAGCTGAGACTTTAACCGGCTCTTTGAAGTGAGCGAGTGAGCGTGAGTCTTTCTCCCTCACAGACTAGTCTCTCTCAACTTGTTCCGGATCAAATAATGTGAAATGAATGGATACAGAGTAAATTAAAGCAATAAACAAAGAAATTAGGAACTGGCTCAGTCACTTCAAAGAGCCGGTTCAAAGACTCAGCACATTCGCGAACGTCACATCACTAAAATCTTCGTACGCTGCTTGTAAGACGTGTACAATTCACTCTGGAGTGGGATGGGACAGGAGTCATTCTTGTGGGACTGGGACGGGACGGGATTTTTTTTTCTTTTTCATGGGATTGGGACGGGATGGGATTATTTTTGTGGGAGTGGGATGGGACAGGACTGAAAATCCACTCCCGTGTCACCCTCTAATGGGAACATCTTTTTTTTTTTAAACTGGTCCAGTTTTAAGAGAGATTGCTGCAGCAGCAAAACAGGCCTGAAATGTAACAACTCAGGACATATTTGCAATTTACATCATCTTAAAGTGCTTGTTTTTGTCACTGAGAGGCACAAATTAATATTTTTGGTGTCTGACAACATTGTGGAAAGGATCGCTACAGAGAAAGACCATTTTGTAAGGAGCATGATCCTTTTTGTTTAACCAGAAACAGCCCCAAAATTGCCATCCCAAACCCACTAAACTCCATTCAAATTTATCATCCTGACCAATTCATTTATTGTAACACATACTTCATTCAAAGTAAATAAAAACAAACAAACACAACAATCACCATCTCTGTTTTGGTTAAAATAAACCATAAATTTGATGTGAAAACTATTGACTCTATACACGCTGGAGTCTGGTGATTTTGGCGATAATGTGGGAAAAAATCCAGCAATCTTTTATTTTATCTTCTTGTGGACTGAAGGTCATTGTCATCCCTATAAGATTGGGTCATATTGTCTTTCATCGTTATATTGGAAGAGAAGATGTAGGGAGATGGAGGTTAACACACCAACTGTAGGTATTTACACTTGCACCTGTGCGTTGGCCGGTGTAACCAGAGCTTCATATGATTACATTCATATGTCTTGGGGGCAATCACGACCTTTCGTTTGGTGGGAGGAAAGATTCCTGTCTTGGTTAATGTGTTTTATGGGGGGAAATCTCCTTTACAAGTGCAGCTGGTGGGTGCAAACTGGGGTCGGAGCTTCAGTATGGTACAAAAGTCTGTATGTTCTAAGGGTTGGCAGACAGCACTTCAGTCTTCTCTCCATGCTGCATGCATTAAAGAGACTCGATTCCTCACACGGAGTCCATCACTTCTGCAGAGAAGAGAATTTCCCTCACAATAGCGATTTCAGGGCTGCTTGTGGTTAAACAAAAAGAATCTCACTCTACAACAAAAAGGTTTATTTCTACAGGGATCCTTTCTATAATGTCAGACTTATGATAATAATCTGAGCCTGTCAGTGGCAACAACAAGCACTTCTAGCAGACGTACATTGATGATGCATAATTGCCCTGAGTGGTTACATTGCAGCCTGTGTTGCAGCTGCCAGGTGCAAGCCTCTTCTCAATACAGGACCAATTTCAGAAATTGTTTTTCCCATTAGTCACTTACACACACACACACACACACACACAAAAAAAACACACAGGAAAATACTGTCTAGGTTAAAAAATACAGAAGTTGTCCTTTAATGTGCAATGCAACATATGCTTTGCCTGAGACATCCTAATTGAAAACATTCTATTTGAATATATAACATATTGTTTTTCATTAAAAGCAAACATACCACACGGCTACATCAGTTCCATTACGACCATAGCAACAGTAAAAGCACAACCAGATATGTGTTCTCACATCTGTACCACTTAGTGTTAAATCAAAGAACTATGCAGAGGGCAGAAGAAGGGTTTAGTCTATTAGAAATAAAAATCTTTTTTTTTTATTTTATTTTTTTTTTGGGGGGGGAGTTATGTTTCACATTTTTTCCTTTTATCTTTTATCTATTAGTTATTATCAGTTACAACTGCGTACAAGCAGAATCAGTAATGAAGACAAACACTGAGAGAGAGAAGCTGCTACATGGCTCACCATCTACCAAATCTGTACCAAATCAAAGACAGCCATGTTTGAGGAAATGTGGTCCACCATCTGAGGTAATTAAAACAAAGGCAAAGTGAGATGGGGACAGATGAGGTAGGAATAGAGGGAGAACAAGATGCTGATGTGGAATTGGTTTGGCAGGGTGCATGGAAAGAGAAGTAAAATTAAAATGTAGGAAGACGGTGCTGAGGCAAGGACCAGAAGGAGCAAGGTAAAAAAAATAAATAAATAAGCAAAGGGGGGAGATACCATGAGAGAGAGTGTGGTGTATTGAAGGACACAGGTCTGAGAGGTGGTAAGCAACGGGAGAGATAGTGAGATGGAGAGAGGGAACAAGGGAGGGGATGAGAGGCAGAGAGGGCGGATTAAGTAGAGAGAGGGTGGATGCGGCCTGCCTTCTCTCCTTTAGGCCAGAATTTTATCTCCAGCTGCAGACTGGCAGCAGCGTGCCAGAGAGGCCCAACGACCCAGCGTGATTCAGGAGCCAGGCAGAGCGAATAAACACACAGCGCCGATCACAAGGTGCTGATAGCACGAGCACACGCAAACACACATTCACACACACACACCCACACACACACACGAGAGGGAACATGCACATGCTGTATTAATGTACCGCACAAAGCCCACAAACACACTCCTGAATCTGTTTTACCTATGAATGTGAATAAATGTATGTTACATAAGCTGAACAAAATACAAATAGATACAAATATTTGCATGCCAAGACACACACAAACACAAATACACACTGAGAGGCGTTTTATATTTGTCATGGCACTGCAGACTTGGTGGCAATGCAGGGTAGAAATGCTGCGCTGGTTAAAATAGAAACACTCTGTCAAAGTTTAATACGTCTCAATAATTTATACGTTATAGGTATGGGTGCGGATGTTCAGACCCACACGATGGTCCGCCTTTTAGAGACATCGAGGGGACGGAGAGGAATGGCAGGTTAACAAGGGGGAAACATTTTGGCCATTTTGCTGACAGTGACTATCCTCCAAATACAACTGAAATGGGTGAGCTCTAGTGGCCGTGGTAATTATTAAGGAAGCAAGAGAGGAAGTGTGGCTGCGTAGTATAAAGAGCAGCAAAGTCTGCCTAGGGTGGGAGGAAGGGCAGGTAAAACAAACACAGGACTTTGACCCAGGAGACTGGCGTTCGTGACCCGTGTACAACCACAAGTCAATTTAGAGTTACTTTAACAACGTAACCTGGTATGTCGTAGTATATCACATGAGCTACATTACCTTACTAACAAACATACTTAATTTAAGCTAAACCATGATCTTTAATCCAAACTTAATCATGTGGTTTTGGCGCAACTACGAATATTTTCAAAATGTAAACCACAATGTTTAAAACTGCAACCATTAACTATCATATAAGAGCTATCCTGTTGTCCACCATCAAGTGTGCCAATCTACAAATTGCTCCAGTGGGTTGTCCTCAGAAAGCAGGAACATATGACCTATGTGGTCATGTATCTATGACCTTTTTGTACAGCATTTGCCAAGACATATGTCCAGGATATCTAACTGACTACTATATGTAGGCATGAAGGTAATAAAGAAAATTTACTATACTTTACACCTAGACATCTTTTTACCTATCTAATCACTTATCATCTAATCACCACAAACCACATTTACTGGTTTTGGTAGTTGGAAAAACACTCATGATAATAATCCAACAATAATCCAAAGAAAACAAGAAGTAACACCTTGACGTTGTACGCCTCCACGAAGTCGTCAACTTGCACCTACAGTTTACATTCATGTCTGCCAGACTCATATTGCGCCATGCAAGCTGACACTGCTTCAAATACAGATGTTACTGTAAAGAAGCTACAAATTATAAAACATGGATGCTTCTCACACATCTTCAGTCCAGCAGCACAAAAGATATATCCTCCACAGACCCTGTGTCCTCATATGATGACATCACAATTCGGGTTTTCTTGACCTTACACTTCATTCTAATAAACTTAGACCTGTTGTCCTTATTTGTGGACACTTAGACATCTAGTGGTAGTATGAGCACAATACACTGATCCATGTAAAAACAAGATGGCAGCCATCTCTGCCAAGGCAGTCCGCAGCCGACACAAGAGTGGACAAGATCAGAAACCTGATCACATTTCATGGTTGAAACTTGTTTATTTTACTGTTGTCCCATTTGAGGACATTTGGGAATTTATTATCGTCTCATTTAAGGACATTGGGACTTTATTATTGTCTTGTTTGAGGACATTGGGACTTTATTATTGTCTTGTATGAGGACATTGGGACTTCATTATCTTCTTGTTTGAGGACGTTGGGACTTTATTATTGTCTTGTATGAGGACATTGGGACTTCATTATCTTCTCGTTTGAGGCTGTTGGGACTTTATTATCTTCTTGTTTGAGGACGTTGGGACTTTATTATTGTCTTGTTTGAGGACATTGGGACTTTATTATCTTCTCATTTGACGACGTTGGGACTTTATTATTGTCTCTTTGAGGACATTGGGACTTTATTCTTGCCAGTGTTTGAGGACATTGGGACTTTATTATTGTCTCGTTTGAGGACAATGGGACTTTATTATTGTCTCGTTTGAGGACATTGGGACTTTATTATCTTCTCGTTTGAGGACATTGGGACTTTATTATTGTCTCGTTTGAGGACATTGGGACTTTATTCTTGCCAATGTTTCATTTTTTATACTTATCGGGTCCTACTGATCCCAAATAGCTCCCCTTCTGTTCCTGAGTTATGACATTGAATAGCGGCCAGAAAAGTGTTTTAGCAGAACATTATGATGTCACAGTGAAAGCTACAAATTATATTCAGCCACAAAATCAACCTGGAAAGCTGGAAATCAGAACAGAAGTTCAGAGAGCTGTTGCATAGAGATGATACACCATCTCATCTAGTTGCATTGGTGTGAACCAACAGGTTTTTTAGAACGTTGCAGATGACGCATCGCAAGTAGTTGCATGTTTCAACTCGTCTTGTTGTGAATATTTCATCTGAACTGGGCTGTAGGTTTACGAGAATGGGACACACAAACTTACAGACAGATGTACGAGGTATTAAAACAAGTAAAAACTGAAAACGGAACGCTACATTTTTAAGTCTTTACTGGATGCACACATGCATTATCAAGTTTTCAGAACTCCTGTAGACAAGTTTGTTCCTGTGTAGATCTGTAGAGAGCACACTGGACACAGCATTATGGGACGATGTAAATTTTCATTAGTAGCATTCCATATATGGATTGTTTTACTTCACGTTTTATCTGTACTTTGCTTGTTTCAACCTGACCCTGCATCTCTGAACAAATTAATTTTTCTTTTGGAAAATCAGCAATTACTAAGCACCTGCCCCACTGATTCATATTCACCTCCGTTCTTCTCTTCCACTTTTACAATTTGAGATTTTTATTTAATGCTGTATTTCCTCAGAGTACGACAGAAATCATGGATTGCAATTCATAATAATAACCTAGCAAATTGCGATGAGTAATAGCTGCTACAGATTCATTTAATTAAGGCCCTGAACTTAATTAATTTTTTTCTTCTGAAGCGGATGTCACAACCAATTTTAGATGAGTGTTTTTGAGGCTAAATATCAACCACTTTCACATGGACCACCTATCCATCAACAGCCAACTGTGATCCACGCAATCACCCGTGCTGACACAGCGAGACCACCTGCATCCACTTGGAGTATGGTATAGTTCGCTAGAGAGCACATCAACACATAAATCAGCTGGAAGATGAGTCAATTGGACATTAAAGCTGTTTGGATTCCCTGATCATTGACACGCAGGTGAAGCAATTGAATTATCCTCATTTCTGAAGGTCACACAGGACGCAATTGCCAATTTTGAGGGTGTAACACAGAGGTAATATGAAGAGCAGCGTGATGAATGCACTCCTCCCGGGAAGTAATAACTTAAAGAGTATTAATTTTGAAATGAGTGATGAGCGATGTTTCACAGCCCAACACTGCAGCCCAGACACACTCAAAACATCTCAGCCCTGAGAATGACGCCCTGTGGCCACAAGACCCGTCTGAGGTTTAAAGGTTGCCAGTTTGGTATCAATACACCCCCTGCCTTTAGTCTATTGAGCTCCATTCAGTGGCTTGGAGGGCTCTCATGACTGTGACAGGCAGTCCGTCGATACCACATGCTGGTCAGAGCGGGTGGCTAATCCAGCAGCCAATCACTGATGAGATAAGGAGGCGATGACTGGTGGGCTCGGCCACGTCATGCAAATGGCTCTTTCTCCCATTTCCTCCCATCTCGCCTTATTTCAGCAACACAGCTAAGATGGATGAAATGCTGCGTGTGAACGACATGACGACGGCAGTTCAGGAAGGTGTCTTTTCTTGTCGCACACACCACGAGGCGTTCCTAAGCGCTACGGCAGGCGAGCTGTAAATTTTGTCAAGCGATGCAAACCTTTCGCCGCAAGCCAAGTGACCCGGTGTTGTCAGCTCTTTGTCTGTTCTTTTGGTCGCCGAATATCCTGAGTCAGCATTGGCCAGAAGAACAGAATGGAGAGAATGAACGTGTGTGTGTGTGTAGAGAAGTGTGTGTGCCTGTGCGTAAGGATCGGAAGAGAATGAGTGGATATTACAGTAGTGCTGAGCAGAGCAGTCTGTGACAGGCCGGCTACAGACGAGTTGGGGGCCAAGTCTAGACACACGGACACACTCGCACAGAAATACACACACATTTTCAAACATTCTTTTTTCTCTATTTTTTTTTATTCAACACCTTTGAATTCCTCCAAGTGTTGAAAATCTGAGGAAATAGGAAGATTCTCATCAGGTAACAAGTTCTGCATGGTTTTCTGTGGATGAGAGCGTGTCAAGGTGGCGTTCTCTCTCATTTCTTATAAAAAAAATACCCTCTTGAAGACATGCACATCTCCATTTTTGATCTGTAAAATGGATAGCATTGAGAAAAAAATTACTTTCATTACTCTTTCATGTCAGCCCTGTTGATCTGCAAGCTGATATTCTATCACCAGAACGACCTACGTGAATAGAAATCCAATGACAAAAGCTGATGCATTTTTCCAGCAAACTATGATATTAAATTGTATCTTGAAACATCTTGTGGAATGTGGGAAAGTGCATCTTTGCAGGGATTACATTTTTGCACATGCTGTAAACTCAAACATTTTCCGCATCAGTCCTGGCATATCATCTAAGACTACCAAATTCCTTTCACTCCAATACCCTGTAAATGCACCATGCTTTTCCTCTGTCACTTAAATTGTACAATCATCACTCCATTTCTTTTAACAGCCCTTTACTTGACTTGGTGGCAATTTAGTCAGTGTGGCTTCCAGACAGGCACTCATTTTTATTCATTATTTCATTCCTTTTCAGACAACATAACCTTTCAGAATTGCACTGAAAATGACCATGTTTATGCTTGAATCTCAAATTGCACCCTGGGGACAAAAATCAATCTCGCTCCTGTCACTGACAGTTGTTTGGAGAGTCAAGAGCTTGGGATGGATTCGTCTATTTGGCCTTGTGCCTGCAGCCCACACGGAGCAGCAGCGGCGGAGACGGGAGAGCCAAGGACATGACCGTTGTTGAAGTGACCCAAAACACGAGGAGAAACTTATTATTCTTCTCTATATGTTGTTCCTGTATCTGATATGCATTAAAGCATGTGTGCTGATGAACATAGCTGCACAGTGACCCACTGCTTATACATGTAAAGTAGAGTATCTGCAGCCTGAGGCTTGTTTAGCTGTTTACACCAACAACAAAAAAAGATGGAAAATAAAAAAAAAATCCATTTGAAATACACAGCAAACCCTACAACTCTCACAAATCACCATAGAAAGTCCCCAGCTGAATGGTGAGTTGTATGCCAGCCCTGATGGATTCCTAGCTTACATAAGCATCTTGTTCTGATGGTCATTCAGTGCCAGACTTTAGATTACAGTGTAATGCTGTGGGCGAGCCACTGCCACTCAAGTTGTGTGGGTAGCAGCGAGGAGGGCAGTGGGATGTCAGAATGACAGCAGGGGAAAATAGCAAGGCTGCATTACATTTTGTGCAAGAAAAAAAAAAAGAAAAGAGGAGCTGCACTGCTAACTCGAGCTCAGCTCAGGGCTATATGCGTGGGCGTGGACAATCTTTTGGGGAAATTTAAATAAGTTGGAATCAGTGCCCAAATTTGATATATGACAGTGAAGGCAGTGAGCGAATGTTGCCTTAGCTCCGGGCTAAAGCTGCACAGTCAGGAAGGAAGCCACTTAGCAATTGTTGTGAGCCAAGTAGCTTGACTGATTGTGGCTGCTCGAAAAGCTGCGAGGGCCGATCTGCACAATTGACCCATAAATAATTGTTTGTTTCTCTTTATTGTCAGTTGATGCAATGCAATTCAACCTCACCCAGTTAATGAACCTTTAACGTATGACGTTCCAAACTTCCTGTGTCAGGTAGCTCAGTCCTGAGGGAAATTCCTCTTGTGCACAGTATGTAAGACATTTTGGCTGATAGATTTGCATTTGTACTTATTAATTCTTGTGCATGACTTTACCTTTTTACTCCCCTCTGTGACCTCCTGCTGGAATATGTATTTTCCTGACTTTTAATGGCTCCTAGTAGATCAATTCTTGGGGTGTTATGATTGAATCTTGAATACTGAAGTCATTTGCTATGTTAATATTTTATTACAGCTCATTTACAGCAATTATTTGGTCGAGTTTAAATATTTTACCAAAAACTCTACCACATTCATTTTAACATAACTCGCTGATGCCGATTTAACTCCATCTCCTCACATATAGCCCTCCTGTTGAGGGATGAATACATGCTTGCAAATACAAATGTGGATTCTCTTCATGTTCGGCCAAGAACACTTTCCTTTGCACTCCATTGCTTTCCAGACAAGTTGAATCAGCCCGACATCAAGTTTCATTCAGCAAGGCTGTTCAGATGAGCCGCGACTGGGCTCATATACATTTTAGCCAGGAAGAATTCAGCTAAATTGAAAAACCGCAATGACGCGTAAAGTTTGCACCTGACAGAAATTTTTGGATGGTTTATAGAATATCACTTTTTTGTTTCTGGAAATATCAAAGTGTATGTCTAACTGTATATCTTTACAGTTATGGATGAAAACGACAACAGAAATCAACAAGTTTGCCCATTTTACAGATCTCTGCATTTCAATTGTCAGTTGTCTATCCAGAAGTAATTGAGCTTTTGCTAAGCCCCGCCCCTTGATGGTACATCAAGTTGTCAGAGTAAGCATTGAGCCCACACTGTAACTAACTGAAGAAATATCATATTTTTGGAGAAATGAAGCAGTGATTCCAGAGAGAAGCAGACAGAGGGGTCTACAGTCTGTGTTTGAAGGATATATCCA